>NC_051180.1:48520238-48680237 GCF_013339695.2 Rhipicephalus sanguineus | reverse complement strand
ACTCACCTCTCTCACTCACTCACTCACTCACTCACTCACTCACTCACTCACTCACTCACTCACTCACTCACTCACTCACTCACTCACTCACTCACTCACTCACTCACTCACTCACTCACTCACTCACTCACTCACTCACTCACTCACTCACTCACCCTTGTGCTTTTGTAACTGTTTATCAGAAACCATATGGCTGGATCTATCTTATGATTTTTGGCCGGAAATAGCAGCACTGGAAGTGAGGGCACCCAGTAAGGCACTTAGGTGCTTCCAAGGTCAATATCAAGTTCAAATTGTCATCATTGGCGTCTTTTGTATTTTGCATTGTTGTTTGTTGTTAATTAATATATTTTTTTCTTTTTATTTTCTATCTTTTGTTCTTACTTTTGATGCCCACCCCTCATATGTAACGTCCATTGGGACCCTTGAGGTATCAATAAATAAATAAATAAATAAATAAATAAATAAATAAATAAATAAATAAATAAATTAATAAATAAAAATGAATAAACACAGCTGAACAAAAGTATGAAAAACTATGAAAGTATCAATGTCCAAATAATGACGCGCAATACATTTTTTTGTCAATTTCGAGAAAGTTACGATAGAAAACGTCCGTTTGCACTACTCGACCTGTTTTTGTGTGTTTTTTCTACGATATCTTAGTTCAATATTTATTACTTTAAATTTATTTCGTATTGGCACTGCTATCACTTTATCGTTTGTGAGTTACTACTTGATTTACTTCCTTCTGTATTCCAGGGTATATTAAAAAAAGTCACAGTTTCGCCGCAATGGCGAAGCAATGATTTCGATAGCAATAAATTGTAACGTAACACGCAGAACGGAAAGCAGCTCGAAATTGCCATCGCGTCGCTCGACCCCAAAGGACGCACGAAAAGAACGCACACAGGACGAGCGCGAACTAATGCGTCACAGCTCGACACTTGAAACGCACTGCTCAAACATAAAGCAGGGCGCACGAAACAAACGAACAGCTCCACACAAGACGAGCGCGAACTGTCACAGTTGTTACTTATTTCTGTTTGAACAGCGCGCTCCCTTCGCAAACGCGGCCGCTGCAGCGAGCGAAGCGAAGCACCCCACCGGCCGCCCCTTCTTTCCATGAGATAAGCGCACGAAAGCGACGACGCCCTGTAGAGCGAACAGCAACGGCGCTCGCAGGGGCGGGGCGACGATCTTTAAAGCGTGCAACACGCGCGCACGTCGCGCCATCTATGTGGCCACTAGGAAAGCATGCTGAATTATATGGTGTATATAAATAGCTCGCCGTTAGCAGGCTGAGAGACGGTGCTGTCGTGGCCTAACGTCTAACGCGGCGGGCTGCAAAGCGAGAGGTCGCCCGTTCGATTCCACGCGTCGGAAAGAATTTCTTAATTATTTTTCTTTGTGGCCTTTCTATATATATACATATACGGTGAATGACGGCGACGGGGACGGACATTTTCCAGCCGAGACTGTCCATATAATTTCTATCGCAATAAAAGAAGAGCGGTTGATGTAGGTGGAAGTCACTTTCAAAAGTCAAAACAACGTGCCACAAAATTGGATGAAACGAGAGATTGATGTATATGGCTCTTCCCACTGGAAAAACAACCATGACAAAGTGATAATAACACCTAACATCTAGATCCTGTTGAATAATTTATGAGGAGCTATTCCTGCTCTGCCGGCTTGTGTTTGGGACCTGCAACTGACGTACATTTTTTCTGTACAAAGAAATCAAATTACTTTGAAAACTTTGCTCAAATACATATAGCAAGTCGTTTATTCTATAAAGCGAATGACACTCGAAGCGTTCAGAGGAAGGAAAAAACTGCGTACAACAATATCTTTCACAGATGTTCCTGAGTATTCTGTGCTTAATGCAGTTCATGTTCAGCGGTCAGTTTTGGTAAGTAGATTCTCCTAGCTCAGCCTTCCAGGCAACTCGATTATTTTGTGACTTCTCTTTCGTCGTCCGTGGAATGCTTTGGCCGTCAACATTATGTGCCGCGGAAGAATCGTTGAAGCTTCATCGAAACAGGGGGGCTTTATTTTCTTTACGGCCCGCTCCCCGGAAGTCGTTCACTTCCAGAAGCTATTCGCGTCAGCTCTTACAAAGGAATATGGTGGCTGAATAATGTAATATATTTTCGCCACGAGACTCACGGCTCTTTCAGAACCACCTCACGTGGGTTAGTTAGGTTCGAGATTAAACGCTATACTACGAAGCGAATACTGGAAAGAATGTCCTGCGATTCCACCAGAATATTTGTCAGTATGCAAAGCGGAAGCTGAAGAGATTTTTTTTACTTTCTCGTCTAAACGTGGGCTATTGGATGCAAAAAGTTCCCCGGGCACTCTCTTACAGGAACGTACGTTTAGATTGCCGAATGAAGTGGAATTTTTTCGAGGGGCTCGTTTAATGTTGGACGCAACCAAACGAATCTAACAGACAATTAGGCCAAAGAAAGCATAGGGGACGTTAATCGTTGGCTTCAAGTGTAGTGCAGTAATTACAACGTAAATTGAAATGATTCAATGTGGACGAAATATTACCATTTCCCTTGTTGGGATCCAAACCCACAACCTTCGAATTACGTGTCCGATGCTCTACCCGTTGAGCTACGACGGAAGGCACTTCACCGTCTATTTTGTTGGGTAGTTCTGTGTGTGGGATTCCTGGGAGTGTTAGATTAACACCGCGCGTAGCCAAGGCAACGAATATGGAACACTCACCTCCTTGGTTACGCTTGGTTAAATTATATACATCTAGGTGATGCTACTCTAACGTAATGATGCATTGCGTGTAGCTGCTCTTTCGGAGTTCATGTTCAAGAAATCATTCTGACACAAGTAAATGGCACGCTAGCTCAATGCGCACGGATTGCATAGATGCTCTTTTCTACGCAATTTTTTGATGAGTTGTATACTTCCCGGTCGTCGACACCATCAGGGTTGCCAGGTCGAAAAGGCAGAAAATAGCAAAGAAATTAGAGAAGCTAGTCAGAAAGTAGCCAACTTGAGCCAAGGGCAGTAAAAGTAGCCACGCGTGTGTGGTCAAAGTCATAATTGCAGAGATTACAGCATAAATTGTTCACTTTAGCGATCATTTCGTGCAGAATGATGAAGCGTCTTGCGCTACCGCCGAAATGACAATCTCTTCACACGTATTACGTAACCTTTCTTAATAGTACTAGAAGTACTAGACTTGTGACAACGATAAAAAAAACATGGTTGATCCCTCCGTCATAGGAATCGGAATAACACGAAAGTAAAGCGTGCCTTTACAGAAGTAGCTGAATGTTTACTGTACCACGGCCGGACTGGAAAGGCGCGCGAGCGTTCCGACTTACGGCCTTCGCAATGCGTCTGTTTCCACCTCCCGCCGCGGCCCCGTGTTTTCGCTGCTACCCTGCCGTTGTGTTCGCGACAGCGGTCCACGCAAAAGTAGACGCGAGCGTGCGCTCGTGTTTTTTCTTTTCTTCTATGTTCTCGGCAAGCAGCAAGCAAGAACGCCTATACCTACGGCAGGGTCGCTGTGCCCCTCGCGTTGAACAGTGGCGCTAACAGAGGAGAAGCGCTACCATTGTGTTGAACTCGATTGCCTTCGCGCGCTTTTCAAGTCCGGCCGTGACTGTACATTGATATAAGAGAGCTTGCACAATTTATATTGATGTCTAGCAGCTATAGTACCGTTTACCGTGGATGTGCCCACTTTGATGATTGGTGGTACATCTCCATCCCGACGACTAACGTCCCTGCTAAACGATTAAACAAACCCTTGTGGTAGCTGTAGTAGTTAACGGTGAAAGCGTAATCAGAGAACTAGGTGCGATAGCCTGAAGAGCGTCGCATATATTGGATGCAGAACTTGATCGCTATCCCGTGGCATGTTAAAATGTCATTGAACAACGCGGCCGGACTAGAGGGAAACGCAAAGCGCGTTGTGCCGCCCCGGTAGCGCGGTCGCAATTTTTCTAGGGCGAGCGCGTCAGCGGGGAACGCGGTGTTACAGCCACGTGAGGCAGGCGCGTGTCGCAGAGCTATGAGCGAGGCCAACGCTTTTACAACGCTTAGTGAGCCTACATGAACGGCCGTTCATATAGGCTCCCTAACAACGCTTGCCTAAGGTCGCCACCTCGCGGTGTGTTAAGGCATTGACAAAATGGAACTTCTATTGAAAACGCGCCGAATGGGAGGGACGTGTAACGAGTTGCAGGTGCTAATCGCGGAGACCCCAGTAATTACGAATTACTTTAACTTACCGCTCCCAGAGGGCAACACCACGCCGCCGACCGGGAGAGTGATAGATATAAAAGTCGCGTTTGTAAAGCGTGTAGAGGCTGTGACCACGGCGTAGTCAGAGCGTCTTCATTAGTCCCAGTATGGCCCTTCCCTTTTTTTTTCCTGTCGATCCCTCTCCCTTTTTACGCAACCAGTGTTTGTATTCTAAATAGCGTTTCTTCTTGTGTTTGTTTGTTAATAGCGTTTCTTATTGTGTTTGTTGGTTTCTTGTCAAAAGCAGGCAATAAAGAAAAAAAAAGACCATGGCGTAGTGGATAGCATGTCCGGCATCTCCTGTCGCGGACCGAGCGGTCGTGGGTTCGATGTCCGATTGACGGAAATTTCTTTCTTTGCCATCTGATCGTGTATATTTTTTCGACGTCATTTCCGTGACGGAAACACGTCACTGAAGTCTTGGTGGAACCCGGCATAAAACACTTTCGTGTTAAAAAAAAAAGTCAGGCGAAGCTTGCACTAAGCCGCGCAAGGCTTTAAACAGCGGAACTTGACGATTCTGAAGACTAATCTGGTTGCTCCTATAGGTTGTTTCTAGTTCTTAGCTCGGTGATGCGGGTTGTTTCTGGATTGCTTATAACTCGTTGCTAGGCTTTAGCTAGGTGATGATAGGTTGTTTCTACGTTGATTCTCAGCGCAGACAGGTTCGAATTAAACCACAGACAGTCATAGACACGACACGGATGTCCAAACTCCAGAGACAGAACCTCGCGCTGAAACCCAGCGTTTGCACCTCTCGTAGATCTACGGGCACGTCGTCGTTGGCATAGCCCTTCCATCGCTTCGGGGCCTTCTCAGAGCCGCCGTTGCTTTTCGCTTTCCCTCGTAAAGGCGCCTTGGTTTACCACGTATTTAACACGTACTTGAAAGCCAGCTTCTGTGAGGCCACAAGATATTGATAATTTGGTCGAAACCGAGGGAACAAGAAAGTAGCCAAAGAGTTGTGAAGTAGCCAATGCGTTATTGTCTGCCGCCACCGACTTAAAAAACTCGCCAAATTGGCGCAAAATAGTCAAACCTGCCAACCCTGGACACCATTACGTCTCACGAATTTGGCTATTTAATAAAAAACTTCGATACTCCTACTACAATAAAGATAAGCGAGTTTGTTACCACGACATAACGTTGCTATTATTGCGATAGCAGTTATATGGGCAGTCTCGGCTGGAAAACGTCCGTCCACGTCGTCATTCATCGTATATGTATAAGTAGGTATATATATAGAAAAACCACAAAGAAAAATAATTCAGAAATACTTTCCGACGCGCGAAATCGCACGGGCGATCTCTCGCTTTGCAGCCCGCCGCGTTAGACGTTAGGCCACGACAGCATTGTCTTTCAGCCTGCTAACGGCGAGCTATTTATATACACCGCTGAATTTCAGCATGCTTTCTTAGTGGCCACATAGATCATGTGGCGCGCTTTAAGGATCGTCGCAACGCTCCCGCGAACGCCGTTGCTCTTCGTCCTAGAGGGCGTGGTCGCTTTCGTGCGCTTATCTCGAGGAAATAAGGGGCGGCCGGTGGGGTGCTTCGCTTCGCTCGCTGCAGCGGCCGCGTTTGCGAAAGGAGCGCGCTGTTCAAACAGAAATAAGTAACAACTGTGAAAATTAGTTCGCGCTCGTCTTGTGTGTACCTGTTCGTTCGTTTCGTGCGTCCTGCTTTATGTTTGAGCAGTGCGCTTCAAGTGTCGAGCTGTGACGCATGATAGTTCGCGCTCGTCCTGTGTGCATTCTTTTTGTGCGTCCTTTGGGCTCGAGCGACGCGCTGGCAATTTCGAGCTGCTTTCTGTTCTTCGCGTTACATTCCAATTTATTGCTATCGCATTCATTGCTTCGCCGTTGCGGCGAAACTGTGACTTTTCTTAACGAAGTTCGTAATTTCAAGCGACAAAATTTGGCCTTCTGTCAGAAACACGTCCCATTTCTGTCTTAGTGTACCAATGCAATAAAAAGTTTGAAGCAGAGATGAAGCCTGCTAGAAAAGTATAAACATCACGCTATTTCCTAACGTTCGCTTGCGTTGAAAAATAACCCATAAAATGGAAGAATTTTGCCTCCCTTCCTTGTGTTCAATTCTCGCATATTGGCGATGCTTGTTTTTTCTTCACTCATTTTTTATACAAATGTCACAAGCAAAAACATCCGTTATACATATAACCTCCATTACCTATATACAGCACAATCAATTCTACCGCGCATTGTGCCATATTTTCATTCCTTTTCAATAAAGCGCCGGGCTCTAGTCACTTCATGTAGAAGCTACATGCTGCTGGCACGTACAAGCTAAAATGTCAGTGTTACAGTATGTGCGTGCTAATTATATACATCTGTCTCTCTTCTAGACAAAAACCTTCCGGCGAGGGCTTTTGCAGCGCAAGTTGGTAGAATAACATGGCCCGCAGGCAGCCAGAGCTTACTTTTTGTTTCCTCCGCTCTTGCTTGAAATACTGATAGAAAACCTGCGGAGTCTTTCAAAGTCCTCAAAAAAGGACAGTAGAATGGTATCGGCTAAAGCTTCATACAAAGGGAGAAAAAAATGATGGAGGAATCGTTCCACTGATAAACGTTATTCATTTCGAAAACCGTCCGCTCAACTTCGGCGGAAAATTCGCTCACTGTTTTTTTTTTTTACAGACCAGAGAACGTGTCGAAGCGAGATCCGAGAAAACAACGAGTTCTTTGTGCACGTGTGTGTCTTTCGCTGCTTCACACTGAATTAAAAGGTCTTTCGTTGTAGACTAGAATTCTTCATTTTTAGCACGCGAGATTCCTTTGTTGAACGTTGAGTTTTGGAACATTACCTTGTTTTTGGCTTTTTGCTTAGCCGTAGCCTACAAAAGAATGCAGTGGCTTGAAGAACAACAGTTCGCACGAATTCTATGCTCGACGTTCTTCCCTTTGTTTGTATATGTCCTAGGCTACAGGTGCCTCAAGAGTACGACGTGAAACATAATGATTGCGCTTGAGGGATTCAGCTGTTCTTTCCCATTAACGATTGTCGTTGCTCCAATTTTTCCCGTACTTAATGTCATTACGAACAGTTCTTATCGACACTTTTCAACCACGGGTAGTCGATTTCATGGGACAGTCGATATCATCGGATAGTCATCGGACAGTCAACATTATTATCAGGATAGTGTTATGAACAGTTTCTTCGTCAGGACGAGCCTAAAGTGAAGCCATAGTCGCTATGGTGGTACGGTTGTTACGACGTTCAAATGTTGACCAGAAAATACGGGCTCGATCCCGGCCGCTTTCGGTGGAGGCGAAATGCTTGAGGACGGTTTATTAAGTTTAGGTGCATGTTAAAGAACCCCAGGTGGTCGAAATTTCTTGAGCCCTCCATTACGACGTGCCTCACAGTTATATGGTGGCTTCTGCACGCAAAACTCCAGCAATTATTGTTGTTACAGTGAAGCCTTACCTTGCAGTGTGAAGATGACGAGGAAGAGGTGAATGTAGCGCAAGCTGTTGGTCAGCCATCGAATTTACTCTTTTGACAGTCTTGTATACAGTATATTGTAGTAAACCCCCGTTTATACGTTTACTGGGCATTCGTGTTACCCGGGGCAACTTTTTACTGGCATTGTAGGAGAGAGGCTTCTCTCACTAATCTTCAGCTAATTCTTTCTTTAGCCAGCAGACGCGATTCTGTGACTACAGGCTTAATAATTTTATAAAACTATGTAATTTTCTGGCATGCTCAACTAAACCCCCCTTTCCGTGGCACTAATTTGTGGTCTGAGATAGACGGCAGGATATCTGTATTGTGCATTACTAGACATGTCACACTATTGTTGATTCCTTTGAATGTCGACTACAACAGAATATCCGCTATCACTCTTGGCTCGCTAAACCACACCGCTGCCATCCTATATACTAACGTTACGCGAATCATTTTTCAATTAATCCCTCATTGTGTAGTCTCTAGCATTTTTTCAGGTTTCAATTTAGTTCGATAATGCCTTGTAACTGCACTTGTTCAAGCGTTCATACTAAAATACAAACAAGCAGAAGCACAAACAAGAAATTTCCGGCAGATCTTACGCATTGTGGGAATCGATTTCATTCGAAGCAGTCAGCGAATAGCTGCGTAAGCCGAATTTTTCGCTTTGAGCCAAGCGTTACCATGTGGATCGACGTCATTGTGTAAATTTAGTAGTTGTGCGCATATCGTGGGCTTGCAAGGCATGTCGACTGCGCTGGCGCGTCAAAGGTAGCTCATGATCTGACAGAACGTCAGCACTCGCCTTCGAGCAGAGATGTCAATTTTATCTCACTGAAGTGCACGCTACGGTGCGATGATGTGCATATCGTCGGTGTATTCGAGCAACGCTTGATTACGGTTTGTGCGGTCAATGTTTATTACATTCTTATAAAAGCGGATAGGCAGCACTGCAACCACAACTGGCGTTGTCCATGACGCTTACATAGGGTCTTTATCCTAGAAGCAGTTTGAAGCAAGAGCGTGGCTCTGTGGAGGGAGAGAGAGATGAAAAGGAATGCCGGGAGTTTAACCGGATATTAGCATCCAGTTCGATAACCTGCACTGGGGTGGTAAATAGCGGTCAGAAAGAGGGTGTGAGGAGAAAGATAAAAAAACGAAAAAGAATCCTACCTGAGTCCAGCTATCATGCTTGTAATACACCCAGACTTATATACAGCAGACAAGTGCAGACACTGCGGCTGCGCCGTGCTCCTGACCGGGCTGCAGAAATTAGGCGCCTTTTCCTCTTCAAACCACTACCACCACTCTAGAGCCACCTTAGAGCACATACTATGGGGATGTCCAGATATGATAAACAATAATCGTGATGCAGTCTTAAACAGCGACAGCCTCCGCGCGCGCTGGGAGTCTGTGTTGCTCAGCTCGGACCTGGAGCACCAACTCTGGGCCGTCCAGCGAGCCGAGGAAGCCGCGAAGGGCCAGCAACCCTTGGCCGAAGCCTAGGCGGGATCCAGGCCCATTCCACCAATTTGCAGGGCAATCAATAAAGTTAATTGATCTGATCTGAAAAAAGCCCGCACGCACGCACGCACGCACGCACGCACACACGCACAAACACACACGCACACACACACACCACACACACACACACACACACACACACACACACACACACACACACACACACACACACACACACACACACACACACACACACACACAAGATCCCGGTTGGACGGACGGACGGTCGGATGGACGGACGGTTGGATGGACGGATGCATGGATGGACAGATGGATGGATGGATGGATGGATGGATGGATGGATGGATGGACGGACGGACGGACGGATACGGTGAAAGTGTCTTTGGTTCGCTAAAAAAAACGCTTCGCATTTAGTAATGCTGCTGCCATACATAGTTATATGCCATAGCACAAAAGATGTGCTGTACAGGAGTATTTAGAAAACAACGCATGAACATTCTCGGTCTTCCTTCATCGCTAAAGCCAAAGAAAAGAAAAAGACAAAGCATTTCGAATTCTCAATTTTCTTGGGCTTCTTTAGTGTCTGTGTTATCGCGTTTATTCTGTTGTTTTTCACTCTAAAGAACGGCATGACAGCCAACTCGGCTCGATAACTCTCATGGTTGGCGGCACGATGCCACTATTATGTCTCACAATGTCGGAGTTACTACGTGTCTCGCGTTTTTATGTACCGAACGGAGAGTCGCGCAGTTGTTCTGCTACGCCTAAGATAGTCGGAGAGGCGACTGAGTCTAGATAACTTTCGTTCCACAAAACCTCGTGGCGTAGGCGTGTCGAACATTTGTGATATTATACGGGTTATGGCTTTCCTGGTTCTTATATAAGATCACACGCATATAGGCACGATGTCAGGTCGTTCGAGATTTGCCGATAAATAAACCAAGCCAGCTTATCTTGTCTTACCGGGTACGCGCTAACCTGAAGTGCTACGCGGGGTTTTTGTGTAGCTTGCCTTCGCAGCCAAACGCCATGAATTATTAAACCACCTCCTTCTTCTCCGCTCGGTGGTGTGTGCGAGTTTGTTAGCATTATAACTATTACTGTCAGATGCAATGGTTGTGACTTGCGAGGACCCGTTTATGTAGAGTTCGCTCTGCCATCTCAGCGAGAAATATGTATTTCAGAAAAAAAGAAGTAAAGAAAGAGAGAAAGAAAGAAAGAAAGAAAGAAAGAAAGAAAGAAAGAAAGAAAGAAAGAAAGAAAGAAAGAAAGAAAGAAAGAAAGAAAGAAAGAAAGAAAGAAAGAAAGAAAGAAAGAAAGAAAGAAAGAAAGAAAGAAAGAAAGAGTAGTGTGTCAGTCATTCTAACGCCACGCTTCGCTTGCGCCCATTTTTCCGATAGGCAACGGCTCCAGAACCTTTAAAAGTAGCTGCTATATTTCGATTCTGGCTCTCGTAGAAATTGGCAGTGTACGTAAGGAAATCGCGCAACAAGATCTTTGCGCAAGCTTTAAAACCTTAAAGTCTGCTGCTAGTGTTCTGAAACATACTGGATAGTGTAAGAGGGAAACCGAAAGACGATGTGTTGTCGTGGTCTGGCCGTGGTGCAACGTCCCCGTCTCCCTCTGCGTTGGCGACACCACCGCGGAATTTCGGTTGCCGTCATCATCTCGGCACGCCGGCTTTGGTGAATTTTGGCCCGCCTTGGACCTATCGTGAACTTCTCCGCTCCCTACTGCTTCAGTGGGTGCCACTGGTGCGATCATGCGATGCAGACTGTGCAGACGAATCGTCGCGTGGTCGCGAGGGTTCTCTAAACGCCCACGCCCGAAGATCTGTGTTTCGAAAGGAGATGAAGTTGTTTGCCGGCTGTCCGATCTAATTTTGTTTTGTGATCACATTCTACGACTGAAGAAAAGTCTGCGCTGAGCCTGCTGCGTAGTGTCTCAACCGTGCCTAAAAGTATTGTTTCGTAACGAACACTGCGGATGTGCTGAATTGACTCCATGCTCGTCTCTTCGTGCGTGTGTGCGTGCGTGTGTGTGCGTGTGCGTGTGCGCGCACGTGTATGCGTGTCGTGTCTGTTGTTCGTCTGTACGTGTGCTGCATGTGTCTTTAACTCCTTCTTTATTGTGACTTAAGGAGTTAGGTGTTCTAAACGTTTCGAAGTCGCGTTGGTTATTCCTCACAATCACTCCCACTGCTATTGACGTTGACATTGATATCGTTTTCAATTTTACTTATTTACCCATAGCGCCATGCGGCATTATAGAGGGAAGTGGTTGCAAAGTAAAATACATAAGGAAATAAATACAGCATGACAATGACATGTGTAAGAAAAAAACAAACTCCTGTTTATATAATATGAGCTCTTTAAGGACGAGCACTGAAATACAATAGTGAGCATATAATGGAAACTTGTGTTTTTCTAACTATACAATATTAGCTAAAGTTTGTCGAAAAAGAAGGTTATTGGTAGTTATTACGATGTCTTCGGGTAGGTGATTCCTATCTACTAATTTACGAGGTGTAAATGATCGATAGAAAGACTGGAAGTTGGAAAATGCGATGGCAACCTTAGACATAAAGGCCCAGCGCGAAGCAATAGCACAGGGTCCATTTTTCATACACTAAGTTCCACAATACGCACTGCAGTCTTGAAATTTGTACGTGAATTCTTCCTACTGCATTAATAATTTACCTGAATTAGGCGGGAATCCTGTAAAAAGTTCATTCACTATATTATACAAACGTTTGAGATATTATGCTTTGATGATTCCACCAACCTAGAGAACCTTGGCACGAAGAAGGGAGTTGGTTAATAATATGAAAAAGTTCTGGCGTTGAAAAGTCTGTGAGGTAACACAAATTACGTTAAACATAGTAGAAGGTAGACAGAGAAAGGGTGAGAGGAGGAAGGCACTTTGCATCATTTATATGGCTCTGGTTGCAGCTGGGTGCTAATTTGCATGCTAATAAAATAGTTCGTAATCAAAAACCAGCACTGATGGGCTGATGGGCTTTCCTGTTCCTTTCGCTTTTACTGACGCCAAGAATGATCAATAGACAACGCAATAAATAAAAAACAAACTTGAATAGAATACAGTATCGAGACCCACCTTTCAAATTTCGCTGGGATATTGGTAGATAGAAAACAAAATTTTGCGTTCTGGAGCTAGTAACAGTACACTGAGCACAGGCTTGCAGTGTCTCTTGACTCAGCAAGCGTCTCCATACACTGCAAACGCAAACTAGCCGAATTGGGCGTTTTAAGGGCTACAATCCTCCTTAATACTGCCTTCATCTGGACAGTACTACCTTAGGGTGTAATGAGGTGGGTGTAATAAAGTTCTGCGTCCTCAATTTTGCTTCGTTAAGAAATTATGTGGAAGAATGGAGGTAAATTCACTATCTGACGCCATTCGTCGAATGGAGTTAGAGGAACGAAAAACTCCCATCTCATTTCCTCTGGCATGTTTTCTCTTTTTTTTCCGAGGCTTTCCATAATGCCTTCAGTGCTGGCGGGCATGTGTGCAGCTGTGCGGGGGAAAGAAAAGAAAGAGGCGGCATGCTTCAGCGCACTCAAAATCCCTTGCACAGATAGCCCAGAGAAAAAGATATACGAGACCCTCCGAACGGCTGGAGAGGAAGCGAGGAAGCCCTTTGGCCTTGGAGGCTGCAGCCTACTGCGGCCCGCCCCTGCCAGGTCAAAAGCAAGCCAGACGAGGCGCTACCGAAGTCAAATAGGACAAAGCTTCGCGCCGCATGCGCGCGCGAAGAAAAAAAAACAGAAAAAAGAAAGAAACGTGAGGAGGGAGTCGTTCCCGCGGCCGCGCGATCGTCGTAGCTAGGCCGGCTAGGCCTTGTGAACGCCACTTCTCAAGTGATCAGCTGTGTCGGTCGTGTGTGCGCGTTTTGTGCCCGCAGCCTCACTGTGTTCTCGCCGCTGGATGTGATATGCGTGGTTTGACGACAGTGCGACATGCTGCGCTGCGAGTGCGATGATCGCGACGGCCTGTCGACTCAAGCGAGCGTGCCGCTGTGCATTACCAAGCAGATGATGGGCACCCTGCGTGCTCGGCACAGTCAGGAACAAAAATGGTAAGTAATACTGATGTTCTCTCTCTTTGCGAGCCCTTATCGTCGCTTATGCACCTGTAGATGACCTTCTGCACATTGCGTCGCTCGAAAAGTGCAATGAAAAGCAAAAGAAAAAAGAAAGAAAAGAAAGTCGGCATGTCAAGCTTGCGAAATGCCCGCCAGCGCACCATGAGCGTGGCATGTAACCCATGCCGGACATTGCACGCATGTCATTCATTGTTTCCATGTTACCAGCTGTCATTTATGTACGTCATACAGTCACGTCACGCTATACCAATCTTGGTATGATATCAAGTTAGAGAACCGGACGCGAGTGCACCAGGCTCCATGCCGTAAATGACATATCACATGTCGTTATTTTCATGTTACTATATGTCATTTATGTTCGTCGCACAATCACGTCACGTTATATCAATTTAGGTGTATGTCAAGCTAGCGAACCGGCCGCGAGCGCACCATGAGCGTGGCGTGTGTACATGACATGCATGTCATTATTTTCATGTTGCCAGCTGTCATTTATGTTGGACGTACAGTCACACTGCACAATACCAATTTTGGTGTATATGAAGCAGGCGAAACGGCCACTAGCGCCCCCGAGACCATGTTGTCAAAATAACGCCATACATGACGAGCGTGTCATGATTTGCACGTTAGGAACTGTCGTTTATGTGCGTCATACACTCTTGTGACGCCATACGTATTTTGGTAAATATCAAGTTAACGAAACAGTCGCAAGAGAACCAAGAGAGTGACGTGTAAATCATGTCGTTAATGAAATGCATATCATGATTTTCAAGTTAAGACCCATCATTCATGTTCTTCATGCAGTCGTGTCATGCCACACGAATTTTGGCACACATCCCATTAACGAAACACCCACACGAGCTATGAGTCGTAGGCGGCTAGATAGATAGGTAGATAGATCCATTAAAGGGGCCCTGCAACACCTTCTTTTTGTTATATTGGAAGTCCCATTATTGACGTATGACTCTTCACGAGCCATATGCCGCAAAAATTTTTCGAATCCGTCAAGTCTAAGTGGTGTTACCAAATTATAGAGATCACGTTCCGCAGCTTTCTCTCTCAACTCAACGCAGCGAGCGCGCGGAAAGCTGCGCGCGGCGTGAGGGGAGGGAGGTAGGGCGGAGGTGCGAGGAGGCGACGTCAGCGCCGGCGGCATTTTTTTCATTTTTTTCTCTCTGGCGTCTCGGCGCAACCACGTGGTCTGTGCCGCCACTTCCGGTCGGCTTGCGTCGTTCTCGTCGAGCGGAGTCGATCGCGCTGTGTATCGCGCGTGCTTGAAAACTGCGCGTCGGTTTGGTAATGTTGGGTGTGCACCTCGAACGCCGTAGTGTTTTCATCGCTCTGCCAACCATGGAAGCAAACGTGCGCGCTCGTTTGGAACGAATGACAGCTGAGATCGGTTTCGGCCCATACTCCGATACACCGCCTCGTAAGACGGCACTGGCAGACGACCCCGAAGCGCCGCCATTACCGGACGCCAGCATTGTTGTCGGAGACACGCTGCGCCCCTGCCTCGGTCGGTCGTCAGAACGTGCCAACGATGCAGTTCTCAGCTGACGAGGCAACAGTCGAACGGCTGCCACTCTCAACGGCAACCGGCGATGGTCAAAAGCACAGAAATATTCACGTTTTCGGCACTGCGCATGGCGAAGAAAACGGAACCACGCAACTACGAGCAGACGAGCTGTCGGTGAGACCGGAAGTGCTAATATTAATGTTTGTTCGGTGTTTTTAACGCGATAACAGAATATAAACATACATATTATCTACTTATTGAACTCAAAATTAACAACGAAAGTAATAATGAGGGTGTTATCGTGATTATAACATCAGCCAATGGTGGAACTGCCGACAATCGCATCATATTTTGCGGACTAATACATCATTTGTCGAGAGAAGAGGGAGCGATTTTCAGCTGATTTTGAGAATTTATTGTAAATTCCAGGCCGTGCGCATCGCTATAATATTTGACTCGCGTGTTCTCGGGAGCCTCGACTACCGATCGGCAGCGCTTTTTGAGCATGCTCGAAAAGTGTTGCAGGGCCCCTTTAAAAGTCGTAGAAGTGTTTAACAAATGCTTCGCATTTAAGTCGTTAAACTGAGATAGCAATGATGCGTGATGCATGTTTTGGAACTTCTGTGAATATCACTCATGCTTCATACGACCAGTCAATCGACCCAGGAGTGCGCCCTGATAAAGTTGTTTGCACGATATAATTTTATTGCCTGCGATAAAGCATGAACGAGGCATGATGCTTTCAGGGAATATACATTAGAGCAAAAGGCCACGGTTCTCACATTGTCACGTGATGGAATGTGCATAAAGCACAACTTTGTTTTCGATTTATTCTTTTCTCCAACTTCATTTGTTTGTTTTAATCCTTCGTCATCGTATCAATTTGCGCACATTGACATGTGACAAGACCATGCGCTCTCATTTTGCAGCATCTACCTTGGATGCAGTCAACTACCCTGGACATCTTTCTCCCGCCATGCAACTGTGAGAACCCACTGAAGCACAGATTGTCAGGAAGTGAAAAGACTTTTCGGCAACAATTTTGCATTGCGCACTCTGCCCGTCTCCCGAAATAGCATATTAAGGTACATAAGCACTGTACCTTCATACATATGCATCAAGGAACAGTGAAATAGCATATCAAGGTACATTAACATCATTAGCTTGGATTCATTTAGCTAGAACAAATGAATCATGTTAAAGCTATACAATGACGGCTATATGTGACAGACATCTGCTAAGTGCAGTGTGTGTTGTGAAGCACATGCGTTTTATGGTATTGAATGAATGGATAAATGTTTATTCCAGCAAATTACAGGAAATGGGCCTCAAGTGAAAAGTGACAATGGTAGCTTGAGAAGTGCACAAGGCCCAGTAGAGCAAAAAGAGAGAAAGAGCAGCAGAAACATGTGCACGTTCAAAGGCAAAACATATACACATACAAAAAGAAACATGAAAGACAAAGCAGACGAAACGTGCACATTCAAAGGCAAAACACCTACGCCATCTGCAAAGTGATAAAATCAAAAAGGGTGAACATTTACGCTAGTGAAAACAATGAAAATCAGAAAACAGTGAAAACAGAAAAGAAGGAACGGCCATTCAACGGCATGGAAGGAATGCAACTTCATTGGTCACGTATCAACAGTGGAATTTGCCAAGGTTACATGTGCATATTCTTAGCCATTAGGAGATGTGCAAGGCTAATTTAATCGCATTGAGTCAGCTGTTGAGCCTATTGAACCAGATTGTTGAATCATCTTGTTTATTCCCTCTCGTTAATTTGCTGTTTTGCATTATGTTGCCATAGTTTTCAAGGTCAATACATAGTATCATGACTGTTAACACAATTTGAAAAGGTGCAAGCGCTGTTATTGTGCCCAGGCCTTAGTGTGTCCTCAATAGAAGTGCGCTGTTTATTTTTGCCATGGTTCAGTGCTAAGTTGCCCAATCTTCACTCCTAAACAGTGTAGGTGCGGTTAATCAAGAACTTGCTAACATTCACAACCCTTTTAAAGTGTACTTATAATGATAACTTTACTGACATCAGAAACTACCCACATAATGGTAAACATGGCAAGAGTACACTTCTGGTGGTGTTTCGCATTTTTTTTTACATCCGTTTGGTTTTGGCCTTGTGCACACGAAGTGAAACACTCACAATGAAATACTTAGCAGCATGCCAATTTTTTTTATTTATTTCGTGGTTTGACAAAATGTCTGCAATAAGGATAGTCAAGTGCGAATCTTCGGTAAGACATTCATTTTTATGCATAGAGAAATCTTAGTGGACTTCTTTTTGTGTAATTTTCAGGAATACACTTCTGGCAAAGCAGCAAGTGTTGCTTGCCCACCAGTCTGTGTTCAAGTCAAGTGTATTGTCGGCATGAGTGTCGGCAGGATTTTGTCTTGGGGGTGCAAGGCGGCGTAACGTGTCGGCCTGGTGAGCAGGAGAGCATTGGTGTAGCTTGGGTGGGGTCAAGTGCTGGTGTGTCTTGATGGCGGCAGGTGCCCTTTGTGCAAACCCCTGCCGACACCCATGATTGTGGGAACACTCTGATGTGCCTCACTTTACACTATGTCGAACAGCTCGTACATCTTACCACATTTAGGCCAACACTGGTATTGATGCAGAGTATTATGCGCAATACTGCGTGCAACCTTTCTGATATCGTGTGCATTTGAAAATTTCGCATTGTTTAAAAAGACGCTGAGTGGACCCAGTGTTATTCAGCAAGCATAAGTCTTAACAGGGGCAGTTGGGCGAGTTGGTGTATATTTAAAGTTAAAGAGGGTGCAAAAAAATCACAGCATAGAGAAATGAAGAGGACAGGATGACGCGCTTCTAGCAACTGAAGTTTAATCGAAACCGCAGAAAGATGTAAACACACAGTACGTAAAAATGACAAGACTAAACAATCACACATCCACAGAGGAATGAAGGGGGCAGACAGGACAATGCGCTACTAGTAACTGAAGTGTAATCAAAACCACAGAAAGATATAAACACACATGACTAAAAAAGCCGCACATGTTCAACTTCAGTTGTTAGTAGTGTGTCGTTCCATCCCCTTTGTTGCTATGTGTTCTGATTTCGTTTTCACGTTTTCCTTACCTATGAACTGAACTCCTGACTGTTTCACAGTCTCTATATATGTGTGGTCAATTTTTATTCATCCTCAAGGCATATCAAGTTCTAGTATCCAATGTGCAAAGCGACCAGTCACTATTTACAGGAATTTTTTTATTTAGTGCCTGTGATTGCCTAATTGCAAGTTGACGTTGCAGCCATGGTGCTTGGATTATTCTCAATGTGGTAATTATGCGTAAGCCATCAAGTGAGGAATTAAGGATGAACTTTTGAGTTACAGATGGCACTAGCTGGCATAAAAACATTGAAACATGGCTGTACTTATTATGCATATTAGAAATATTGGTACATTGCAGTCATGTGATTATGCCGACAAGTTCCCAAGCACACTTCCAGAAATTTACGATGGCTTCCAGGTATCTGTGAGTAAATATGTACAGCAACATATGTAGGCAACCTTGTAATTTTGTGGGCACTGCTGAATGCTTTTATGCACCTTGGTAAGTGGACCTACAGTCAACACCACAGGTCTATTTTGGGCTTTTTTGTAGGAAACTCAACTCCAAAATCATGTGCGACATGTTTTGATGCCATAGGGCAAACTAATGCAATAAAAAACTGTACAACTGCCTGTCTACATGGTTTCATATTTCCCAAAAGTGATGCTAGCCTTATTGTACTAATTAGTTGCCTTCGTGCGTAGGCTGACACCAAGTTCCTTGGGTAGCTTATTTTTTTGGATTATACTTACATACTGGCACGGTGAAGTGCACACGTTAGTGCGCATCATGATGAGATTTTACACCCTACTTTCGTATTGCTTTACTGCTGTGAATTATGTATAGTGCTTAGGCTGTACTGTATATGTTGTTCCACGTGTTCAGTTTTGGGAGTAGGTTCTGTGCACGACGATGGAAATATATACCTATTTCCTTACATTGACACGAGAACTGCTGCTGTTTTGATTCCAATAAAATGTTACAACCACTGGTTCTTGTATCAATCAAAGTATGACTATTTGTCGTGCATGCAAATTGAAGAAATGTATTTGTGCTTGCAAAAAAAAATTGCTGAAACACTGCCTGCTCAATGTAACTGCTTGTGTTTTATTACGAAACACATTGAACAGATGATTCACAGATTATGGCACATTGTAGAAGATAGGCAACAGAAAGACAGAAAGTCATCACTGTGTTCTAACGTAGATTGGGTTATCTTTTATCAATAGTAGCAAAATTGAAAGTTGCTGTTGTATAAATAAAGTTTAACGTAGTGTGCAGGTGGACGAGGGAGTACACATATGATAGTTTTTCCAGTTTTCTGCATATTTACTACACTCCTCGTGTTTCTGTGTTACAATTGTGAAATTCTGAATTGCAAACGAGCCAACCTCTCTGCTGCTGTGGTGAAGTAATTCAACAGAACCATATTTTCTCAAGAACAGCTGTTCCGTTGAGGAAGAGGGTAAAGCTTTTTTTTTAATGGGTACTGCATCACCTGTCTGAGGGGAGGGCCAAGTACACATGGACGTTCACAAGAGAGAAGTGCAAGTACATTAACTTTTTTGTTTTCTGTGAGACCTGTCACTGGTAATCTGGGGTTTTTGACCTTGGGGCACGCGTTAGGCATTCGCTTTAACGCGGTGGCGTGATGCTTACGAATAAAAGCTAATTAGTAAGAAATGTAGGTAGTATCCGAGTACGAAAGCAAATAAATAGTGAATATGCGTTATGAGAATCACTGAATGCCGTGCTAAAGCGTGCATTGCGAATAAGCGCTAATTGCGGAAATAGATAAGCGTTCAGCTGCTCAGAAGGCGCTGCTCGCGGCTGTACGGGCGCATTCAACGCACTTTATGTAGGCGCGTTACATAGTCCTTGTAACTCTGGAATTTTGTGCGTGTGTAATTTTCATATGCGAACGCAGGTGGTCCGCGCTAAAGGGTGCATTGCGAATAAGCGCTAATTGCGGAAACAGATTTTTGTTCAGGTGCTCAGAGCGTGCTGCTGCCCCTGCGTGCAGCTCGCGGCAGTACGCGCGCATTAAATGCACGGCGCGTTACAATGTTCTTCTAAGTCGGGCATCTGCGTGTGTAACTTTCATATAAGAACGCAGGCGGTCTTCGAACCGCTCATAACACGCTGCCGCATCTGGACGCATGCAGTTCGCGGCTGCAGAAATTACGAAAATTGCTCCACAGCATACGCTCATGGAATGCACATACGTTCGCTCATCTGAAGGTACCTTTGTCACGCTGGTATTCACGAATTTAGCGCGAGCGAAGAGGGAACACGTTTATAATTTTTCTAGCGGCACGACACGGTGAACCGGAGAATTCGCAGCCGAGGGTGTTCACGTCGATCGGCTCGGCCTGCATGACGCCCCACAAATTATGTATTGACCTTCCGCAAGAGCAAACACACGCCGATGGTACAAGAACAGAAGTTCGAAGTTGTGCCGAGGGGTTACCAGCCGCTTTGTACATACATTGGTACATATATAAGCCCACGAAAAAAGCAAGCTTGCAAGTGGTGGCGCTGTGGTGTAATGGTTATAGTGCTTGCTTTGAGTGCGTGTGGTCGCGAGTTCGATTCCTGTGTCGTGCGTACTTGTATGCAAATGTCATGTTTGTGCACAAATACTTTGATGTCCATTTTCTACTAGGTTCTAGTGATGTATAGTAGCGGAAATTGGCCGGTAAACGTAATATACTGCCTAAAATATACCTTTTTTTTTTATTTCGCGACCGCTCTAGGGCCTCGCATAAAAGGAGGCTTTAAAAGCTCTCAAAAGAAGCAGAAAAACTCTCAATGCGCTCTGTTCAAGCCCCCAAAATGGGTTACACAGAAACACCAACTTTAGCTCCAAAAGAAGGCTTTAAAAGCTCTCAAAAGAACCAGAAATACTTCCAATGCGCTCCGTTCAAGCCCTCAAAATGAGTTCAATAAAAACACGAGTTTATCTCCTTAGTTCCATCTATTCATTCCCTTAAAGGACGTAAATAAAACCTCCTTTTGAACCTCTTGTTGAAGGGGGTTTTGCGTAGTACCTTTTGGATGCACGTTATGCGTCGAGCCCGAAACTCCCTAAAAGGCTCAAACCCGTTTGCAGTGTACGACGGCAATCAGCGCAGCGTAAATATAATAAAGGCTTGCCCAAACAAATAAAGTAAACAACAACGCACTCGAATAAGAAATTGATAGGTGATTGCGTAGAGGCGAATGCGCCTTTTTCTGCGCCTTTATTGAGCCACATATTGAACAAAAAGGAGTGAGGATGAAAAAGTTTTATTTCTCTTTCCCAATGTTTGAGATGCTAGCGCAACATCAGTGCGGCTCGTTCACGGCGAATGCATCCACAGCTGCTCTTCTATGCACCAATGTGCTGATGCAATGCTCCGTTTGCCCTCATTCAGAGGAGTAGCCAGAATAAAGCTAACGTGTTAGCTTGCGCATTTTCCATTAGGATACGTATAAGCTAGACGCGCGCCATTTTTGCACGGCCTGCATATGGCAGTCCTAAGTTATGTTTTGTTTCTTTGTCGAGATCATAATACGCTTGCGCGATTTTTCGCGATTGTGGAAGTACTGACAACTCTCTATTACTCTCTCTCTCTCTCTCGGCGAACTGGTGAATACCGGAGCGGCGGCTAATAAAAAAAAAATATGAACGCAATTGCGGTCACGCTTCAATTGATAGCTTATTTGCTTCGCATGTTGATGCAAGCTTAGCTGTTACTTAACATGTACGTGTGCTTGTGTTTGTGTTGGCGTTATTTGTATGTGTGCGTAACTGTGTCCTCTGTGCGCTGATTCAAGTATCTTGAGTGTTACAGTTTGCACTATAAATTCGGTAACAAGCATGGGATAATGTTCGGTAATAACATGGGGGTTCTTTATTCCTGGAAGTTCGAATATGTTTGATAAATACTATATAAAAAGGAAATACCCTTACACCATACGTTCTGTTCACAGAGTTGGGCACTGTGATGTAGTGACTCAACATGTGAAATAAGGAAATACGTACGCTCGAACTCGTGCGCGGGAAGATCCACATTCAGAACAAATATGAGCTTCAATTCATTTTTCTCCGATTGTGTCTCCGGCAGCCTTGCTAACACAATGGACTATACGTTCGTACGGGTGGGCAAGAGCAAAGTCCATGTTTCTACAATAGGGAACCCGCCGTGTTGACTAAGCGGCTACGGCGCAGTGCTGCTAAGCAATAGGGCGCATGTTTGTTTACCGGGCCACGGCGAGCGAACTTAGAATGGAGCAAGCTGCAATAAAACGAGTGTAGGGTGATTCCACGTAAGATCGGACAAACGATGGCTGGTCGACCGCTCAACTTTGTTTCAAAATTTTATCTATAATTGCCTGATGAGTGGAAAGAAGAGATCCGCAATTTGTTTTGCCGCCAAAAATTTTTTCGAAGCACAGGAAATCAATAATGACGAAGAGGTGGAGTGGAGCGCTCTTCCGCTCTGCTGTTTTGGCCAACTTTCGTTATGAATTGCACAAAATATATTAAAGTTAGGTAGCTGAAATTTCTTTAACTAAATATATGCATGTTTTTGCTTATGCTCAGGTATTTTAAGTTTTTATGTGTAGTGTAGATGTTTTTATAAAAAACCTCAAAATCGGCCCAGCGAACGTTATTTTCTTTACTTTGAACGCCCTTATCTCAAAAAAGCCTTGTACCAGAGCGACAAAAATTCCGCATTACTTTCTTCGCATGCTTATCTACCAAACTTCCGAATCTTATAATTATATATCGTTTCAATAAACAAATATGATCGGGCTAAGTTCAAGAAAACACCAACCAATGCAAACTTCTGACGGCAATTAAAAAAATCCCATATTTTATATTTCTTAAACTTTGCCCACTTATTCTCCTCCACATCAGCTTTCACAATCATTGAAAACATGTTGCATAATGTCGTTGCACTAATAGTTACGGCCCCTTCCATGAGACCCTTAGGCAAGGATTGGCAATTCCGACTTCTTGCCAAGCAAGTGTATAAAATGCAGGTCGGATTGAATTTCTTTTTATTAAAAGGTCAGCAGGTACCGAAAAAGGTGTCGCCGGCACTGAAGACGTTAATTTTGAAATTATTTGGTCGCTGCAGCGGCCACGAGCGCGGGGCTACCGAGCAGGCGCGCGCGCAACCGAGATGCTCGTTGTAAGAGACGGTGCAGTGACAGCTCGTTTTCGCGCAGTCAGACCGATTGAGTTTGAAACAGCGACACCTTTCGGGTGACTTGAACGCACGTGCACCGGTAGTCGCAGTGATCTGGTTAATGACGTCGATTTCTTTTTCAGGGGGCATAAGAATGTCATCGTTAAACTGTGCGTTCCGTGAAGATCTTTCATTGCAGTGGTAGCAAAAGCACGCGTAGCACAAGTAGTCCGTCTCACTGACAGTAACTGATCTTTCGGGCGTTAAACGTTCCTTCAAAGCATTTATGTCTAGGTCGGTAACTATGCGAAATTTCGACTTCTTCACAATAATTAAAGGAGTAGTGACACGATTTTGAGACATCGCAAAAGGGACGTTTTTTGCTTCGTTGGTATGTAGTGTCAACGCTGTCCACACACTGGAGTCGGAGAACACGCATAAAATATTTTAATTTGACTTGGAATTTCCGTCGCTGAGCATCCGCAAGCCAGCCCCACTGCAAGGACATTATCCCGACGGGTCAAGACAGTTCCCCCGAGTTTGCGAGTTCTGCGTCTTGCATGCAGCCTAAATCGTAGGAGTCACTGTCAGGGTCACTGGACGACAATTCACTCATCGTTGTTTATGTGCACCACGAGCAGATGACGAATTTGCCGCTAGTACGTCGCAAGTTTCTGTATCTCCGTGACGTCACACTGCTATGGAACGACACTGAGAAGCCACTCCCTCGATATCGAAACCGAAAGTGTCTTTTTAAGGCGGCGATAATTAAAATATATACGATGCATTCCCAGGCACCACAACAGTCGTTTTAGGTTTCCCGACACCAGTATTTTTATTTAGAGCAACAATCCGAATTTTTTTAAAATTCGTGTCAGTACTCCTTTAAGCTTCTTGTGCTTCAAAAGGTACTCTACACAATACACTCATTCAAAGCTATAATTTCTTGCCATGAGACGCACAGGAGGAGTAGAGCAAGAGCAAAGCACAAGACCTATCCGCGTCGAATGAAGTGTGAACAGCGCACCGAACGCGCGGCCAATTCAGGCCGTCTGCTGCCGACATCTGAGATAGGCAAGCGCATCCGACTACCGATAGTTTTGCTTTTTTTTTCTTTGACATTCCATATTTTTTTCTTTGCCACTGGAGCACCACGTTCATGCTTTTCACTGATCGCAACTGGCGCAGCGCAGTTTCTCAGGCAGCAGCGTGCGTGAACCGAGCGCTCATAGCTCGTAAACTCGACTTGCTGCGCAACCAGCGCAACCTTCTTTCCTGCTGGTTGCGCAAGTCGAGTTCACAAGTATAAACCAACTATTCTGCAAAGAAGTTATGCTGCTCATAGCTCCCTTATAGAGTTTTCATCTTGCTTCCACCTCCGCCGTGTTATCAGCGCCTAGCTGCGATGCGAACAGAGGGTGGATAGAATAGCGAAGCTTCAGTGCACGTGAGTTCAAGTCACCCAAGAGGTGTTGCTGTTTCGAACTCAATCGGTCTGAGGACGCGAAAACGAGCTCTCACTGCGCCGTCTCTTACAACGAGCATCTCGGGTGCGCGCGCGCCTGATTGGTAGCCCCGCGTTCGTGGCCGCTGCAGTGACCAAATAATTTCAAAATTAACGCCTTCAGTGCTGTCGACACTTTTTTTGGCACTGCTGGCCTTTTAATAAAAAGAAATTAAATCCTTCCTGCATTTTATACACTTGCTGGGCAAGAAGTCGGAATTGCCACTCCTTGCCTAAAGGTCTTATTGGAGGGGCCGTAACTATTAGTGCAACGACATTATGCAACATGTTTTTAATGATTGTGAAAGCTGATGTGGAGGTGAATAAGTGTACAAAGTTTAAGAAATGTAAAAAATCGTTTTTTTTTGTTTTATTGTCTTCAGAAATTTCCATTGTTCGGCGTTTTCTTGAAGTTAGCCCAATCATATCTCTTTACTGAAACGTTATATAATTATAAGATTCGGCAGTTTGGCAGATAGGCATGCGAAGAACGTAATGCGGAATTTTTTTTTTCGCTCTGGCACAAGGCTCCTTTGGGATAAGGATGTTCAAATTAAAGAAAATAACGTTCGCTTGGCCAATTTTGAGGTTTTTTTTATAAAAACATCTACACTACACATAAAAACTAAAAATACCTGAGAAGAAGCAAAAACATGCATATATTTAGATAAAGAAATTTCAGCTATCTAACTTTAATATATTTTGTGCAATTCATAACGAAAGTTTGCCGAAACAGCAGAGCGGATGAGCGCTCCACTCCACCTCTTTGTCATTATTGATTTCCTGAGCTTCGAAAAAATTTTTGGCGGCAAAACAAATTGCGGATCTCTTCTTTCCACTCATCAGGCAACATTGTATAAAATTTTGAAATAAATTTGAGAGGTCGACCAGCCATCGTTTGTTCGATCTTACATGGAATCACCCTGTAAATATATTTAAGAGCACTTTACAGAATCCCTGGTGGTTAAAGTTATTCCACAATCTCCCGCGAAAGGATGCCTCATAATCATATCGTGGTTGTCACATGAGAAACTACAGCACCTGTTTCATAACCTAGGCCTGGAAATCGGTACTGAAGCTATTCACGTGGGAATGTCTTGCTACCGATTTATCACTTATATACTTGTCCAGAAAATAAAACCAGCGCACGTGCCCCACACGACGCAAGCAGAAGTATTGTGCTGTGATTCGAAGCACCAAAACTGCGCTTTGCACCGAAAACTAGCGCCGGAAGTACGCAACGCGGCTCTTGGGCTCTTAATGAAACGAGATACAGGATCATTATGTTTACGTCGTTAATTTAGTTTTCGCACGTTCCTGACGCACCTGGGAGGCAGTTGTGGACCCCCGTGGCTTGATGAACGCTGTCGGTCATTTGCAACCTCGTTTTGTTCGTTAAATGGCAACGCAAGTGAATAAGTTCGGAATGATTTTCGCTCGCATCAAGCAAATAGGCTATTTCGCTGGCACGCTTTGTTCGAATTTGCTTCCCAGCGGATGATACAGACACTTTGAGGGTATAGCGCGCTATAGTAGAACTTCATAGTCCATTTACCAACGTTTGCTATGCTAATGGCTTTAATCTAATGTGGCCGTTTTAAAGAGTGAATTTGCGACGCCTATGCTCCCTCAAAGCTGTAACAGCGTTATTCATGTAAGCAGTTTGCAGCTGATTTGAGTTTCAGGCAACGAAATCCTTTGAACAGTTCTCCCAGGCGAGAGAGCCAGGAAAAGCGCAAGAGCGGAAGGTAGGCACGAGAATGGAGAAAGAGAGATTAGACGCCACTAATTCTAAGTTCAATAACCCGGAAACCTTGATGCGAGTCGAATACCATCCCAGAAGACTGTGACCATGATGGGGTGGATACCAACTTTCCGGATTTAGCGAGGGCAAACTGCCTTTCTCTTTTTTTAGGGCTGCGTTTTGTGCCCATCGCTTGAACAGTTTGGCTGGTCGACAAATTCAATTGCCTTGCGCGGTACTCTTCAGTCCTCTTGATTTCCCTCAACCACTTGGTATGTAAGAATTTGCTTTCTTTTTTTTTTTTGTTTCGGCTTCCCTATTCACGCGCACACAGAACTTTAAGCTTTCCTAATGGGTTTACCCGCCTGCCTAGCTGCGCTAAAAGCAAAAGACGTCTTCATCCAAAACACGTGGTTTAGTTTACGTATCCTACTATACTACATATAATTTGTAGAAAAATAAAAGATATTAGGCTATGCAGTATGCATGTAGGCAGAAGCCACTTTATACGGCATTGAAAAATAAAATTTTACAGCAAAGTTGTTATGGTCGTAGTTTGCCGTGTGTCGTAGATAGACAATGATTATTATCATGAACGCGCATGTGCTCAGACATCGTCCAACAACTCTGTACGGGTGGTTAACAAAAGAAGCTGCAACGTGCGGCCCCTAATCGGTGTTTGCCGCCCGTGTGTTCCCTTGTTAATTTTGAGTGGACCAGTGTGGTGAGCAGTGGGGTTTGCCCGATTTCTGTGACACATACACGCTATAGGAGTTTTATAGCACAGCTGAGATGCTCGAGCTTTGAGTGTCTCGCAGATAGAAAAAAATAGAAAGAAAGAGAAAGAGAAAGAAAGAAAGAAAGAAAGAGAGAAAGAAAGAAAGAAAGAAAGAAAGAAAGAAAGAAAGAAAGAAAGAAAGAAAGAAAGAAAGAAAGAAAGAAAGAAAGAAAGAAAGAGGGCAAAGGAGCCAGGAAGACACAGGCTAAAAAAAATATTAAAAAGGGAGCAAGCGCAGCCATGTATAGTAAGTATAGCAAGGACAGGAAAGAGACAGGTTAGAGGGTAAAAGCCTAACCAAGTCAAGACCGGCTAGGTGCCTACGAGCTCTGCTGTGACCCAGCCTTGCGTGACTTAGTGCAAGCGGCGGTAATCTTTTTGAAATGGGAAGCATTTCTTAAGGAACCTCAGGCCCTTTCGCCGTATCTATCTATCTATCTATCTATCTATCTATCTATCTATCTATCTATCTATCTATCTATCTATCTATCTATCTATCTATCTATCTATCTATCTATCTATCTATCTATCTATCTATCTATCTATCTATCTATCTATCTATCTATCTATCTATCTATCTATCTATCTATCTATCTATCTATCTATCTATCTATCTATCTATCTATCTATCTATCTATCTATCTATCTATCTATCTATCTATCTATCTATCTATCTATCTATCTATCTATCTAACTGGCCTATTACGTCTGGGCGCTCTCCAGGTCGTCTACATAACTTGTAATACACCAAAATTGGCATAGCAGGGGATAAGTGTATGATGAACATGACTCACTGGTCATGACATGGATAACTCAAAACACCTGTCGCGTACGTCATGAAACCCATTCTCTCAGTCATGTGTAGCACTTGCCCGCATACCACAGTTTATGTTACGCGGGTATATGTGCCACAGGTGATTCGCAGTCTCAATCAACACATAAACGATGAACAACACATCGAAACGCAAGGCAATTGAGGGAGTTGAAGACAGAACACTGCTGGAAGACGCTCGACTGCCATCCACTCGTCCACTTGGTCCGCTAGAATGATGCAGTGTTCTCTTCATTTCATACGAGGTGGGGCGATGGCCTCATGCTTACCGAGGTTGGCGTGAGTATGATTGAGTCCCGCTTTGTGACAGGCGAACAAGCCACCGCTAAGTGCCCTGACAGCATACGGCTACACTATAGCGATGCGGACGTCAACCGCTATAACGCAAGTTGCCTCGTCGCTGCGGACAACGTGTTATGTCATCCCGCATGCGATAACATAACCAGCTATAAGAACGAGCAGGTATACAGGGATGCCCTGACCAAGGTGGCCAACATGAACGCAAGCGGCATGGGTAGCCTGCCGGCCTCAATTTGCCTGAGCATCGGCAAGCCGTACATGATCACGGCCAACATTGACAAAAGCGAAAGCCTCGTTAATGGAAACATAGGCACCTTGTGGTACATCGAGCGTGATCGACACGGCAACCTCGTGCGACTCTGGTTTGAATTTCCAACGTCCACGGTAGGTATTGTCGTCCCAGTCAGGACGAAGCACATCACTACCATACACCTTCAATGGAATTGAAATCAGTGGCCGTGGGACTCCGAACCACCACAGCGACGACATGCGCCAGAAAAATATTTCGTGTAAGAGCACATAGTTTCCCCTTGCGCAAGCGAGCGCCATAACTGTATATATATCACAAAGGGCCACATACGCCCAGGTACACTTCGGATACAATAACCGATATCCGTTGAAGTCGGTCTACGTAGTACTTTCCACCGCTACGAGCCTCGACGCCCTATACCTCACCAGCGCAAAAGGTGACTTCAGGTTCCGACATGTCACCGGCTCTATCGACACAGACGGTCGACGACATGACCCGGCTAGCAAACACGCATCTAGATATTGTCTTGGACCGGGCTACCACGTTCATTCGGTGCCACAGCCACAAGAATCACCTCACGCTCGCCGCTCTGAACGTATGCAGTCTGTGCACGCGCGCGTGCCCGACCTCGTAAAAGACGCTCTGCTCAGAAGAAATTCGCGTGTTCGCGCTTTCTCAAACCTGGAGCGATGAGGCCACTGCAATCACGGGATTCTAATGTGTCGTCCGCAGCAAGCGGATTCATTGCTGGTGCGGCAGCGTGGGCACATATAAGAACACGGCGATACGCACCTTCAACGTTGGCGGCAGCCCACTTCGCCGGCCGCCAGACACCGAACACATTCAAACAGCGGAATCAGCGTGGTCTGCGTTGCGCACATCATTCGCAATAACAAAGACATTGCTCTCGCCGTCATCTATGTGAGAACTGTCAAGAACTCCTTCCACACATGCACCCGGGTTCGCGAAATGTGCGTGCGTTCTCCAGCATAACCTACGAGTATAAGCGCTGCATATCAGCTTACCGTGGCTGGTGGTGTTATACAGATTCTGCCGCTGGCATCGTTACGTAATTATCAACGACTGGTTATATAACACATGTGCGACTCTTCAACATATGTGTGCGCGTATACCGTTTACGCCTGTCTTTAGCGTCATTTCGTAACGCCTCGCTCAATGTAAAACATTATGCCACAGTCACCTTCCCGCCGCAGGCTTCGCATTACATCGATTCCCACGGTACGTGGGATCTGCTGAATTTTTTTATAATATCTATGTTGCGGCTGGCATCGTTACGCAACTGTAAACGACTGGTTATATAACACATGTGCGACACTTCAACATATGTGAGGGCGTATACGATTTGCGCCTATCTTTAGCGTCATTTCGTAACGTCTAGTTCAATGTAAAATATTACGCCACAGTCACCTTCCCGCCGCATGCTTCGCATTACAATGATTCCCACGGTACTTGGGATCTGCCGAAGTCTTTTTTTTTGTAATCTATTAGACATGTGTCCTAGCTGAAATTTCGCAGTGCTATAAAAGGGCCGCTTTAAATTATTGCTGAAGAACCAGTTTCTCGCTAACATATCATCGGATATCGGAGGAGGAGGAGGAGGAAGGAAATGAATGAAAAGCAGGGAGGTTAACCCGACGCGCGTTTGGTTTACTACCCTACACTGGGGGAAAGGGATGAAGGGATTAAAAGAAAGAAAGAAGAGGGAAGAAGGCACTGTCAGGGGACTTATGCGCCTGTCCATTGAATGCCTACAAGCGGTCGCTTAAACCGGTCGATCTTAAAATAGTAGCAATGCTCGCGTCGCTTTGTTGGCCTGTGATGCGTAGGGCCACGATCCGAGGATCGTCTCTTCGGAAAACGGTCTATCGTCTAGCTTGTTCAGCGCATTGCGCAGAACGTTGCGTTCATTCACAAAGCGTTCACAGAAACACAGTAGATGCTCTATCGTTTCGTCGCTATTGCACGAGTCGCATCTGGAGGTGTCTGCCATTCCTGTGCGAAAAGAGTACGCCTTCGTGAAAGCTACTCCTAACCACAGGCGGCACAGTAAAGTTCCATCATGGCGGGAGAGGTGCGATGGAACTTGGAGCTTCCTCGATAGGTCTAGTTCATGTAGGCGACGGCTCCAGACACTGGGGTCATTCAATCGGAAAAGGCAAAAGTCTTACGTGGTTATGGCCCTTTTGCAATACACAGCGCCCATGAACGCCTGGTTACACCGGCCCGCTATACACGCATAAGATTGCTCACGCGAAACAGTCGGTGACTATGTATATCACACTAACCCCTCCTACTGTGAGATCCCCACCACCGTGACCACGACGTCCCTAGATTTCGAAGACAAAATAGAGCAGATTTGTCAGCTCTGCTATATTCTGAAGTACACTCTAAGGGGAAAAGAATTCGGCAGATCCCACGCACTGTGGGAATCGATGTAATGCGAAGCAGCCAGCAAAGAGCTGCATACATCGCCTTGTTTGTCTTTGAGCCAAATGAAATCATTCATGCCATGGCATCTAGTCCACCATATATCGCATGTTAGCCATGCACGCATGCATGCACAATCTAGTGTACACCATGCCAACGAAATGCATATTCTGGTATATAAATGCATGACCTGTCGTTTATGTTCATCACGCACTCGTGTCATGCCATACCAATTTTGGTATATATAACGTTAACAAAACGGCCGGAAGCGCACCATGACAGTGGCATGTAAATCCTACCGTACATGACATGCATAACATGATTTGCATGTTAAGACCTCTCATTTATGTTCGTCATACAGTCACATCGCGCAATACCAATTTTGGTGTATATCAAAGGAGCGAAATAGCCACGAGTGCACCATGAGTAGAGCATGTAAATCATGCCATACATGACATGAATATTATGGTTTTTCATGTTACCACCTGTCACTAATGTTCATCATACAGTCTCATCGCGCAATACCAGTTTTGGTGTATATCAAGCTATCGAAACGGCCGCGAATGCACCATGAGCGTGGCATGTAAGTAATGACATACATGGCATGCATGTCATAGTTTTCATGTTACCACCTGTTATTCATGTTCTTCATACAGTCACATCGCTCAACACCAATTTTGGTGCATATCAATCTAGCGATACGGCCACGAGTGCGCCATGAGCATGGCATGTAAACATCTCGTACATTTCATGCATGTCATGATTATCATGTTGCCACCTTTCATTTGCGTTTGTCATACAGTGGCGTCGCGCAATACCAATTTTGGTGTATACCAAGCTAGCGAAACGGCCGGGAATGCACAATGAGCGCGGCATGTAAATCATGACATACATAACCTGCACGTCATGATTTCCATGTTACCACCTCTCATTTACGTTCGTCATGCAGTCGCGTCGCGCAATACCAATTTTGGTGTATGTCAAGCAAGCGAAACGGCACGAGTGCGTCATGAGCATGGCATGTAAATCATGTCGTGCATGTCATGCATGTCATGATTTTCATGTTACCACGTCTCATTTACCTTCGTCATACAGTCGCTTCGCGCAATACCAATTCTGGTGTACATCGAGCTAGCGAAGCGGCCGCGAATGCATCATGAGCGTGGCAATTAAATCATGACATACATGACATGCATGTCATGGTTTTCATCTTACCAACTGTCATTCATGTTCTTCATACAGTCACATCGCGCAATACCAATTTTGGTGTATATCAATCTACTGAAACTGCCGCTAGCGCATCATGAGCATGGCATGTAAATCAGGTCGTACATGACTTGCATGTCATGATTTTCATGCTACCACGTCTCACTTACGTTCGTCATACTGTCGTGTCGCGTAAGACCAATTTTGGTGTATATCACGCAAGCGAAACAGCCGCGAGTGCGCCATGAGCGTGGCACGTAAATCATGTCATACATGACATGCATATCATGATTTTCATGTTACCACGTGTCAGTTATGTTCGTCATACAGAAGTGTCTCGTCATACCAGTTTTCGTATGTATCCCTTCATTTAAACGGCCGCGAGCGCCCCGAGACCATGTCATGTAAATCATGCTGCACATGACATGCGCGTAATGATTTGCATGTTAGGACCTGTCATTATGTTCGTCATGAACTCTTGTCACGCCGTACCAATTTTGGTATATATGAAATTAACGGAACGACCCCAAGAGCCCAAAGGCCGTGGAATGTAAATCATGCTGTTCATGACATGCGTGTCATTATTTTCATGATATGACCTGTCATTTATGTTTGTGATAAGGCCATGTTATGACACACCAATTTTGGTACACATCCGATTAACGGAACGGCCAGGGAGCCCAAAGGCCGTGGACTGTAAATCATGCTGTTCATGACATGCGTGTCATGACTTTCATGATATGACCTGTCAGTTATGTTCGTATTAAGGCCATGTTATGACACACCAATTTTGGTATACATCCGATTAACGAAACGGCAAGGAGAGCACTAAGTCGTAGGCGGATAGATAGATAGATAGATAGATAGATAGATAGATAGATAGATAGATAGATAGATAGATAGATAGATAGATAGATAGATAGATAGATAGATAGATAGATAGATAGATAGATGCGCTCAAAGTCGCAGAAGTTCGCTAAGAAATGCTTCGCATTTAAAAAAGATTACCCGGCACTCTTTTTTTACTCTTTTTTTTTACTCTTTTTAGTGGGTCCTGACTTTCCACATATTATCACGGGGTCGTGACGTTGACGAAGGAAGCAGTCGGCTTGTCCAAAGTGAAACACATTATTTGGCGGAACTTGTTGCCGGGAAACGGAAACTAAAACTACACGCAGTACCTTTTAGAATGAATACTTACCAACTAGCTCAGCTCTCTGTTATTCTGCGCAGTACACACTTTGCACTGATAGCGGCGACCAGAGCGTCGGCCGTCGATAATCTGATCCGCACCAAGGCGCGTCGGCATTTATACATGCAGCATCGAATATCCTAGCCTTATCGCTGGTGGTCGCGTTATTTCCAAAATAATCTCCGCTGTTCGCCTTTTCGCGCTCAAGCCTATAAGAAGATTCCAACATAATCTGGAAGCTTCCTAGACAATAGGGCGCGGCTTGCGCAAGGCAACGGCTACGCGTGCAGCAACAGACTAGCTACATAAAAATAATGAAGGAAGCGAGCGTGGCAATATATAACTCTTTTAAAGGTACATGTCAGGGTTGTAGCCAAGGGGCGAGGGGGGGGGGGGTTGGGGGGGGTTAAAACCCCGCCTAAATTTTCAGTTTTGCTTGCGTATATATGGACCCACACATACAAACGCACGCACGAACATAAAGCATGGTTGAACCCCCCCCCCCCTCCTGCCAAAAGAAAAAACAAAATTCTGCCTACGCCCCTGGCACGTGTTAACTCACCTTTGGGGAGTCACGCCTCCCGCGATTTTCCGAATGGAGTATGAGGATCTTCAAAAAGAGTCAACGTCTGTCGTTAAAGAAAGTCATATATGTGGCAAGTCGGGAGTCACAAATGAGAGTACTTAACAGGTAATCTTGCAGAATAACATAGAGCTGAGCTAGTTGGTAAGTATTGATTCTAAAGAGACAGGGCGTGCAAACACGGACACAAGAAAGAAGTCGGGACACCACAAACGCCGACTAACCACTGAAGAGACACGCAACGGCGGAAAAGAAAGAAGGCACGAAAACTTATCTGCGCATGCCCATGCAGTAGGCGAACCTATCGATCCGGCACGCGTGGGGGGGGGGGGGGGGGGGGGGGGAGGAGGTCTACAGGACGGCAACTGTTAAGGCATTTGATTTCATCTTTATGCAAGTTAATCGACGGCTGGCTCACGCATGCCCTACCACTATTCTCGATATGCCAGGCCTCAATCATCAGGCGCGTTTCTTCATTTCTAGGCCGTTACAACACTGCGCATTCATCAAATTTTGGCGTGCACTTACACTCCCGACAATGTAAAGATAGATTAGAAGGTGAGCCTCCGGTTAACGATCTCTTATGTTCCAATAATCTCTGGTTAATGCAGCGGCCCGTCTGTCCTACGTAGAAGCGGCTGCAGCTGAAAGGCGCGTAACCTGTGCTTTAAAGCATAGGTTACGCGCATTTTAGATGTAGGTTATCCTCGAGATGCAGTGACCACTGTCATTGAACGTTTAAAAAAGTCTATTATGATAAGTCCGGGCATGGTTGCAGAAAGCGATAGGAAGAAACGTGTCGTAGCTATACCATACATTCATTGCGTATCTCACAGGCTAAAGAAAGTAGAAAGTAGATACGGCATTAATGTTTTTTTTTTCGGCTGCCAATACGCTAGGTAAGATTTGTGCCTCTGTGCATAGGAAGAACGAGCGAGTAAAAGACAAGAAGCGGACCGATATTTGTTTCGTAAAACGCACCAACAAGTTAGCTGATTGCCGTACAAGTGCGGTGTATAAGGCCCCTTTCAGCTTCGGCCTCTTCTAGGTAGGGCAGACGGGCCGCTGCATTAAGCAGATATTATTGGAACATAAAAGAGATCGCAGACCGGAGGCTCACCTAATCTATTTTTACATTGTTTAGTGTGTAAGTGCACGCCAAAATTCTATGAACGCACAGTACTGTACCGGCATAGAGCGCCCCGCCACGGTGGCCTAGTGGTTATGGCGCTCGACTGCTGACCCGAAGGTCACGGGATCGAATCCCGGCCGCGGCGACTGCATTTACGATGGAGGCGCAAATGTTTGAGGCCAGTGTGCCTAGATTTAGGTGCACGTTAAAGAACCCCAGGTGGTCGAAATTTCCGGAGCCCTCCACTGCGGCGTCCCTCACAATCGTATCGTGGTTTTGGGACGTTAAACCCCAGATATTATTATTGTATTACCGGCATAGAAATGAAGAAAGGCGTTTAATGGTTGAGGCCTGGCATATAGATAATAGTATATAGTAGCGCATGCGTGAGCCAACCATCGATAACCTGCTTAAAGAAGAAATCAAGTGTAGTGTCAGAATAGTTATCTTCCAAGTATACCCCCACGCGTGCCGGATTGATATGCTTGCCTATTGCATGGGCATGTGCAGATAAGTTTTCATGCCTTCTTTCTTTCGCGCCGTTGTGCGTTGTTAGTCGGCGTTTGTGGCGTCCTGACTTCTTTCTTGTGTCCGGGTTTGCACGCCCTGTCTTTTTAGAATAATCTTGCTATCTTTAGAGAGTTGTCCATCAGCTCAACCTCACCTACAATGAGATATCACACGTGAGAACTAACTTCTTCTGTTGCTTTATTTTTACGATCTCTGCAAACCAACTTACAGTATATGAGGTTTCCGTAATTTGTTCAGAGACAACTACATCTCATGTGCGCACAATGAGTGGCATGGATAAACAAACAGGTTAACTGGGATACAATGGAACGGAAACGATTTATAAATGTAGGGCAGGGATCCGCAACGCAAAGGATAAAAAAGCAGAACATCAAACCAAGCGATGCACTGCCATTACTTTTAGACAAACAAAAAAAATAATCGGTTATGGGCTGTGGGGAGCTGGTGGATATTTGTGAAAACTAGATTTAGAGACCAAACAGGAAGTTGACGGGCTCGAAAAGTGCCGCTTGCTGCTTATTGATTTCCTTCTTTTCCATCTTTCGACGATTCGCAGCTCTCCTTGTTACCTTGTGGTCGCTTTTCCATTTTCATCTAGCAGACACTTTATACTAGCGCTCCTATTCTCAACGTGAACACTTTGTTCGTCAACAGAAAATCCAGACTATCTCTCATTCTCCAGATTTCTCAAGGCCAGTACGCGTCTCTTTTATTCTGAAGTTGCGTAACTCGCCTTTTCGGTTTTCTCCTTTTGATGTCGCACGGAACAAATCTGCTTTGGCGTCCAAGTGATTCAGCTAGCTCTTTCATTTTCTTGAGACCACAGACTTTGTAAGGTCTATAGTTTCTTTCCGCATTACCATCTTCCATACCGGCATGCTAGCATCAAAATACGTTCGGTCCCGACTTAACTCAATATTTGTGCGAATTCGCCTGACGTCTTATCCCGGGCGGCAGGTGTCGAACTCGCGTCACTTTTCAATTTTCCCATTTTTCTCTTGCGTTCCTTTTCCTTTAGGTTAAGGTCTGTCCGTCGTGTTTTGTCCGATGCATTTATTCAACCTTCCTTGAGGAGCTCTCCATAATATTTCGAAAGCTCCACGCTTCCATGGCAGGGCTCTGTTATATCCCTACAATAAAGCTCTGCTTCCTTGGCAGGATTCAAGTGGCAGGCATTTTCCTATAGTATACGTTTCTCTTGTACGCTTGCATAAAGCGAAATTTCGCGTACCTTCAAACGAATAATAAAATAAATGTAAGAGAAACGAGTCCACCTCAGCGATTTCAAACTCTGCTCTCATATTTTTAGTGTTTAGTATTTTTGTTCTTTTAGGTGTCCGTTTAGCCACCGTAATTCGCGTTTTATTATAGAGTCTGAGAAAGCACAGCGAAACATTGTCGAGTCATTTCTTACCTATTGCATGAACCGTAAAAACAGACACATAAATTTACAGAAACAGAACTTTACTACAAAAAAAAAAAGAACGGTACATAAACAAAACTTCAGTAGAAACTCCCTACTGGGCAAGATAATGTGTAAGCGTTATTTGTGTATGATACTAAAGCTAAACTAAAAGTGTATGGAACTGCAACGCTAGTTAGGCGCTCTTTCACGAAACTGCTGCACTGTGATGATGGCAAGAAACCAAAGGGGTTTTCCGTGGGAGGGGCTCGCAACTTCCAACTCCTCTCGCCCTCTCACTGTGACGTTAAACTACAGTGAAATACAGTAAGAAACGAGAAAACACTGAAGAATTATGCATTGAAAGGAAGGATGGGTTCCAGAAGCAAACTTGTTATTACACTGTGTTTGCAATGCGATTATGGATTAACTGCAGCTATAGTGAGGCGCAGCAGCTAGTCACTTAATAATGATAGAAGCGGGGCGATGTGCGTTCAGAACACACCCACTTAGTACAAAATGAGTAACTTAGTTTTATAGTTTTATAGACGGCCTCAGCCCTGGTACCGCTGCCACTGCACCCGGCTATGTACCCTCTTCGGGTGGTGTTGGAAGTACTACTACCATAATGCTACCACAGTTGTGGCTTGCCGATCCCTCCTTATGGTTCATTCAAGTCGAGAACAAGTTCCGCATTCATCGCATCACGTCCGGGTCACCAATAAATATAGCACTCTGAAACGCGGTTCCGAAAACACAGCGCGGTTTATTAATGTATCTCCGCCATTGTTCCAACTATTTCTTTCTTCTCCTCAGCTGACTACCCACTACTAGTTTATGTCCCAAGTGTGTCGTGCCAGAAGAAGAAGAAAAGTATGCCACACCCTTTAAAGGCGCTCCTCGGATCTCCCCAAAAGTTTCTTTTTGTGTGTCATTATTATTAACGCGATAGCGTTAAAGAGCTCGTATCGCAGAAATTCCGCCGTCGGCGTCGGGGCCGTTGGTTGAGAGCGAAAAATCATCATCTTGTCCGTGAGCGAAAAATGGAAAAAGCTGCAAATAAAATAAATAATAAAAATGTTGGGTCCGAGTGAGAATCGAACCCAGGCCGTCTGCGTGGCAAGCAGGTGTTCTACCACACAGCCACGCCTCTGCTTGGAGCTGCATTGAAAGTAACTTTCATGCTTCCCAAAAATACGCGTCCTGTATACAGGTGTCACAGTACGAGATGTAATATCGCAGTAATAGACAGATTTAGTTGGGCGTCCTCAACAACGTACGGACGCAGCCTGCCAGCCATCTCCTATGGCAGGCTGCGTCCGTACGTCGTTGCGGACGCTCAACTAAATCTGTCCAATATTGCGTGGTACAAGCGTACATTGTCATCGGGCGTCACACCATGTCAATATCATAACGACTTCGTGGTTTAAAGATAGCCAACCATTACAAAAGGCACACACATTACTGCGCGTATTCCCTTAGGACCACGTAGTGGGTGCATCGCAACATCGAAAAAGTTTCTCGCGCATAATTGCTCCTGGTTTAAAGCATGCTACCCATTACATAAGGCACACACCTTAGTGCGCGCATTCTGTTAAACACTCGTAGTGTTCGAACTGCGCACTAGGAACCGAATATCGCTATCGCGTTCAACTCTTAAAGGCGAAGCTTAGGCGTCCCCCAATTTTTTTTATTTTTTTCCTTTCGCTACGGTAAGCTTTCCACTGTTTCCATGCAAAACTTTAAAATCCTGGGAAAGTACACAGGAGAGAGATAAAAGCGAAGGAAAGGCAGGGAGGTTAACCAGGTTGCACCCGGTTTGCTACCCTACACGGGGGAGGGGGGCTGCCCCTTGTCTTTATACATATAGAACGAAGGACTGGCATGCAGTGTATCGTGCATCACCACTCGAAGAGGTGAACGCAAGGGTGCGGTACTCGGGTGACGTGCGAAGTTCACCGAAGTCGAAGCAATATGCTGTACTTGTACTAGTAGTCACAACACTAACACGAACGCTTAAAAGAAAAGAGGGCAGAAATGTGTCCGTGTGAACGTTCAATGGCAAAGTGAACTCCTGCAAATGAACTGTCCACCGACATGTTATTTCTTTATTTCGCCATTTTTGTTATTCTGTAACGATTCTTTGTTTTCGCTGCAGAACTTATAGAAATAGAATAGCCGAGGGCATATCAACATCTATCTCTCCACAGCAAGCCAGTTAGAACAGCACAGAACAGGAGAAATTGAATGACCTCAATGCTTTTAGTGCAGCGATAATAGGCCCCAAGATGCAGTTCGCTTTAAAGTATAAAGCCCCTGCCTTGCCGAGGCCTGCGGTGCTTACAAATCCACTCTTTACGTAATTATCCCAAACAGTGCCACCGTTTGAAGGACGGAACGCTCGGGGAACGAAAACAAAAACAAGGTGAACGAGAGTTGAAGGAAGGGAAGTCGGAAGTATATAGGGCTAAGTGCTCGGGAAACAAACACAGGTTTGAATGAAGTACGTGGGGAGATCCGAGGCAACGCTCTTTCGGGGCATCCCCTCGTCCTAAATAAACACAAAGAACCTAGCATCCTCGACAGAGCCCTTGATTGTGCTGGAGCAGTTGTGTCTCTCTTTTATTTTTGCGTTCGGTAGACAGCCAGCTGTTGGTGTGGGCTAACTGCAAGGCCATGCACTTCGAGTGTCGCTTGATTGAAAGTGGATTGGTAGAAAATTGGGATGGGCCATCAGAACCACACGAGTTTTTCTATTGCTTCTGGCGCACTGCTGCCTTTCTTTTTTTTAATGCGAAGCATCTCTCAGCGAACCTAAGGCACTTTGGCTGTTTCTCTCTGCGTATCTATCTATCTAGCTGCCTACTTCTGGGCGCTCTCCTGGTCGTCTCCATAACTTGTAATATGACAAATTTAGCGTAGCAGGTGATCAGTGTATGACGAACACGATTCACTGCCCCCTGTGGTAAGAGGCATGCGAGGCCTTACGTCACCCGTGCGATGGGAGTGGTCTACGAAAAAGGGTTTACGTCGGCCAGACCGGCCGATGCGTAAACGATCGAGCGAGGGAGCATGATCTTTCGATCAAGAATAATCTTTTGGCACATTTGCCTATGCACTGCAGCGCGTGTGGATGTGAGGCAAGATTTGCGAATATCACCATTCTAGGTAGAAGCAAGGAGGTGATTGAGCGAGAGATGCTAGAAGCATACCTCATCCGAAAGAAAAAAAAAATATATCTGTATTTGCGATTCAGCTGAGCTGCGCTCAGCTGAATCTGATTTTTTACAGGTTTCTGAATTAGCACGAGCATTGAGAGCGGCCGATTGTTAGATGTGACGCATGGTGTGTTATTGCGCGTGTGTGGAATGGTGTATATATTGCGGTGGATTTGCAATGACAAAGTTAGTTGCCAGTCGACGCTCTTTCCTTTCGCCTTTTCGTCTTGGTGGTTAGCGCCGTCGAATTTTCTTGTGTAAGAGGAAGCAAGCATCGCGTTGCCTAGCGACCAGATACCGCACCACCTGGCCAAGTCGCACATGCGCAGTAGCTAAGCCACGCCCTCCCGCGGAGACATCGTTCGCAACCTCCGCTCTGTAGTGCATAGCCTGGCTGCGTACTCCCGAGGAGGAAGCCGCGCATCTCGATGCTAGTCGCGTTGCTCGACGGGAAGTACGAGCGGCGATGGGCCCGTGCTCCGCTATGTCAAGCTTTGCGCAACTCAATGCAAACTGCCCACAATTTTTTTCCCTTTCTTCTTGAAGACACCTTGTAGCAAACACGGAAGTATTTTTCCATTTATTCAAGACTTACGAAAAAGGAAAAGCTCAGCTTGCACTGAGTCGAGCAAGCCTGGGGCACAGCAGAGCTAGTCAGCAACCGGCTGGTCTTGGTTTCTTGACTGATGCGCGAAGTATTCACGCGATCATATTGTAAATCGTGAGTATTGTCAAGGTATCGATCGGGTTGGATTGTTTGTCTGTGTTTCTTCTTATTTCTTTCTTTCTTTCTCTCTCTTTCTCTTTTTTTTGCTTTTTCTTCTCTTCCTTTCTCCCTTTCTCTCTATTTGTCGCTTCCTTTCTTTCTATTTCTTTCTCACTCTCCCCATTTTTGATTTCTATTTCTTTGTTTCTCTCTCTTTAGACATTTAAATTGTGTTACGCGACGTCATCAACTGCGGCAGAATTATTCACAATATTGGCTTTGTTACGATACGTCAACTATTTAACACAAGTAAATAATTGGGTCAACCTGTGTGGTTCAGAGGCGGCCTTATCATCACTAAAAAAATGACATCAATTCGAAAAATTCGAATTTAATTTACGAACCATTAAAGGAACTTACAAAAGCAAGTGAACAAAACCGCAGAACACTATTCCAGTGGATACATGGCCACTGCAATATCCCTGGCAATCTCGCGACGGATGAAGCAGCGGGACAAGCACATAGCAAAAATAATACATCGCAAATACATATACCAAAAAGCGAAGTAAAACACATACTGCATCAGATATCAGCTCGTCTTTGCAGAGCGACGTGGTTTGATGGAAGTTCTAGATATTCGGACCTCTTTTGCATTGACCCTACTCTTCAATTCCGGATCTCTTTAAAGTAAAACGCTAGCGGGGCCTTTGAAACACTGGTGCACCGCCTCGGGCTGGCTACCGCATACACAAAACACTTCTAGCACAAAATTTCACGAGCAGAGTCTAGAATGCGCATGCGGACACGTGGATCAAGATATACAGCATATATTGTTAGAATGCCCACGATATCAGGACGAAAGACAACAACTAGTAAGAGATTCATGGCACTGGATTGTAGGCCCTTAAGCCTACGAAAGGTCCTTGGTCCATGGCCAACACATACCTTGAAAAAACGTGCACTATTAGCAATAAAGAGTTTTCTAGAAGAAAGTGACGTACTTGGAAATTATTGAGAAAAACTTTCAAAAGCTTATTTCATGGATAGATTTTGACCTGACTGTGTCGCATGTGTCGCTTAATGTGCGAACTCATTTTTTGTCCATATGACTGGAATTTCCGAATTTCATTACTGTTATGTTACTGGACGTGTCGTGTTATTTACAGCATATGCAGTGTTCGTATGATTACGTTTTATTTGAACTATATTGTTTCGTGACAAGATTGTATCTTGTATGTGTGTGTTTCTTCCCCCTTTTTTATGTGAATGGCCTATATGTGAACTCTGTAGCTAATATTCAACGTATTTTTTTTTCTTTTAGTTGCTGTGAGTTTGCCGTGTACTATCATCTGTGGAAATGAGTAGCCGGCGCAAAACAAAAGTGCCAGAATCTTCTGAACACAATCTAATAATAAAAAACCTTCCCTTCTTTCTCTTTCTGTCTTGATGTCTGCTTTTTCTGTCGCTTATGTGTCTGTTTCTTTCTATGGCTCTCTTTCTCTCTCTCTATTTATCTCTTGCTCTTTCTCTCTTTCTGTCTCTCTCTCTCTCTTTCTTTTTCTCTCTCTGTGCTCGTTCTCTTCGCCATCCGAGTGACTGCATCCCAAGCCGGACAAACCGTCGCAGCGGAAGAGGGCGCGTCGGGCGCACACATTCCGGGAACGAAGCACAAAACGACGTAGCGAGCGCGCGCCGGCATGGTGATGATAGTTTCTTGTCTACATCTTGAACCGGAGAAACGGCAGGCATATATAGCACCTCTGCTGTAAAATTTTTGCTGCTTCATAGTGGTAGAGTGTACTAGAACAGGGGAGTGCCCGGAACGAGCTTCAAAAAGTGAAGCCCAAAGATGGTCAATCCGCTTGTAGCGCTGCGATCGGTAGTCTGCAATGTGTCGTTGTTTAAAGAGTTGCGCGCGGCTCCGCGAAAGTGGTGCAGTGGTACGATCCCCGCTTCCCACTCAAAATGCCCGGGTTCGAATCGCAGCTGTACAGGGTGGGTTTTTATTCGTAGTGTCTACCTTCATAGCTGTACTGATTTCCCTTACTTTCTTAAAATTAGCTTCAGTTGCTACGTATTGCTGCAAAAAGTAATGCAAAATGAGAAGTAAAATAAAAAAAAAATTCACAGTTAACATAGTTATTTGCAGCACCATCTCGTGGGATTCTTTTTTTTTTTTTTTGCGACATAGACTTGCCCTTAAGGCATAATATTTGTTTTGTATATTTGTGTTAAATGTGCGCCGTTAGGCCGGTGTTGTGTATGAAGTGAAGAAGTGTCTTGTGGAATGTGTTGTCATGTATCCATCGGTCATAACTGTTTGTGTCACTGTAGCGAAGACCAGCTTGCAGGAGATGACGGGAGCGTTCCGACTGTAATCCTTGGCATGTCCATATAAGGTGGTATGCATCTGCTTGTATCACCGGAACAGAACAGTACGGGCATGTAGAACCAACTGGTAAATGCGACCAGTTCCATGTTGAAATAACAGCCGGTGTAAGGGCCACCCCTGCCCGAAGCCTCCTAAGCACAACTTCCTCCGCCCTAGTAAGGTGAAGGGGGAGAGAGCAGACACACGGTGGGATAAGAGCGCGTGTATCCTGCCGGAGAACATTTTTACGGGCACGGAGTGTATTTAGGGGTTGAGGTGGAAGGGGAATAGATGGGAGGTCTGTATTAGGAGGGCAGTGTGCCTGTTGGTCAGCAGCAATATTGTGAGGGTTCGCAGCATGGCCTTGAATCCAGTGTACCCTGATGCAAGTGGCTGTATTGCGGTTCATCTTATGTATCGCCTCGCAGATTTCCATCACCTTGTGAACTTTCTTGAGTTCCTGGATAGCCGCTAAAGAATCGGTGAATACGTCAAGTTGCCTAATTGTAGACAGCTTAGAGGTGACATCCCGCACTGCGTCATGAATGGCTTGAAGTTCCATTACAAGAGGACTGGCTTCCGTAGATAGATAATGCTGGTGATTACTGATGAAATTATGCGTGGTGCTTAGGAATGACGTCCTTCCGCCGTCTTGTAGGATGGCAGCATCTGTATAGACTTTGCAGATGTTAGCGCATGGTGCATCGATGATAGAGCGTTGGTCAATAATGCCTGATGTATCGCTACGCCGTAACTTGGTGGTCTTATTAGATGTGATGGTGGTGAATTCCCAGGGAGGCATTGTATCGGACTGATTGTCAATACGAGACCCGCGTTGAAAGTGAGCATGCAATGCAGCAACAACCGGAACAAGTTGCTTTTTTATTTCACGCGCTTTTTCCCTTTGCGAAATTAGCTCTGCAATGGTGTTAAGCTGGGCGTGCTCCTGTAAAGTTGGTATTGGGGTGATGCGGGGTAACGCTGTTATTGTGCGCATGGCATCACGGTTAATGGTCTCCAACTGTGCCAGCTGTGCCAAAGTTAAACGTTGAAATTGCGCCTGGTATACAATTCTTGGATGTAGAACTGTGCGTACGAGCCGTCGTGCTACATCAGTACGAGCTCCAGCTGCTTTTGATGCAATTCGGCGAATCAGATGAAGCGCTTTTGTGGAACTCTGCCTGACTTTTCGGAGCCAGTGCGCACCACTGCCGGACCGGTGAATGTCAAGACCCAGTATGCGGACTTCCGAAGCCTCAGGAATTGTCACTGTACCAAGTGTAAACGTAAAGGGGCACTGCGTGATCCTTCTGCGTCCTGCCTTGTTAGCCACCACAACATAGCTTGATTTCTGAGCGGAAATGTCCAACCCTGCGTTCCGAGTGTAGTTATCAAGTACATCAAGGGCTTGCTGAAGCTGTTGAGCTTGTCTTGAGACGTCTTTATGCACAGACCACAAAGTCACATCATCAGCATATATTAGAAACTTCACGTCTGGAATCCGGTGTAGTTGCCAAGCTAGAGGTATTAGCGCAACGTTGAACAGAAGAGGAGCCAAAACGGAACCTTGTGGGACACCTCTGTTGGACGTGAAGCAACCTTCTGGCTTTCTATCTACTCTTATAGAAAATGTGCGGTTGTGAAGAAAAGAGTAAATAAATCTTACGACCCGCGGCGGAAGTCCCAGCTCGATGAGGCTGGAAATAATGACTTCATGGTCTATATTGTCATAAGCTTTCGTTATGTCGGTGGCTACAACCGTGCGTACTGCGTGGCTGTGTGGTGAAACCTGTAAAATGTCGTCTGACAAGATAGAAAGTCCATCTTCAGTTCCCAAATGAGAACGGAATCCAATTTGAGCCGGATGGTATTTATTCTCTCGTTCAAGCCACCAGGAAATACGTGTGGCCAGCATCTTTTCAGCGAGCTTGCAGACGGTCGCAGTCAGTGAAATAGGGCGTAAAGCTTGTAGGTTATTTGGAGACTTTCCTGGTTTGGAATCGGGACAACAACTGAGTGTTTCCAATCAGATGGGACGTCCCCAGTCTCCCATACTTTATTAAGAGCCTGTAGAAGTGCGCCAAGAGCTTCACCTTCCATGTTCTTGAAAACTTCGTAAGGAATACCGTCGGGACCAGGTGTTGTTCCTTTGTGCGAAGTTTCAATCGCCGCTATTAGTTCAGCCATGCTGAAAGGACTGGATATACCTGATGTGGCACTATGATCAGACTCGTCGATTTCGGAGCAGTTTATAGATGATGCGCTGTCATACTTCGGGAAGAATGCTCTTGCAGCCTGTTCTGCAAATTCTTGTGGCGTACTTTGCATCGCTAACCGAACGCTTGCTGCAGGGTCAGGTTGCTTGGGACCACGTTCCATCGACCGGAACGTACGCCACAGTGCTCTGTTTCCCATGCCAGATCCAAGTTTCTCACACCACTCATGCCACCGTCGTCGCGAAAGCTGCTTTTCGTGCCGACGCGCCTTTGCTGCTATATGGTTAGCACGAGCACGGCTACCTGGTACATATGGATTCCTCGACGCATACACTTCTGCCTGACGTCGCTTTGCCCAAAGTTGCAAAAGAGTGAGGTCCGGTTGAGGTTGTCCTTCGTCAACGGTAGTCATGATTGTGTTACTGCGGAGCAGTTCTTGTAAAGCGGGAAGAATTTCCGAGGGCTCTGTGGGTACTTTATCAATCGATGATTCCCGAAATTTATCCCAATGCGTGATTGCTACACGTCGTCGAATTTTCTTTATGCATCTTCTTTGTAAACCAATTATGATTGGCATATGGTCACTGCCCCATGTATCCGGCTCCACCCGCCACTGCGGCGTCCCAGGACCCACCACCACGTGAGATCTGGAGCGTTCGTTCTAGATACTGTGCGCACAGAACAGGTAGACACAGCGTGATGGTTCAACAGTGTAAACGTAGCATCAGTCATTATGTTTTTACTTGGCATCCTCTTCGAGAGTTGTACTTGTATCCCCAATCTGTATGTGGAGCATTGAAATCTCCACTTACGAGAATAGGAATGCCCGGGTACTTGGAACGTAGGTGTGCTATCCATCCCAAGTTCAAACGTGTGCGCTGTGGTCTGGCATAGAAAGACACTAGAATGACAGGAGTCTTCAATGGTCGTGTCAGGACACCGACAACTTCTTGATTGTCGCTACACCATGGTTCCATATTAATCACTGTATGAGGAATATGCGATGACACATATACTGCAGCTTTTCCCGGAGCTGAAGCCATTGTCGTTGCACGTCTATCTCTAATAGACGGGCAATGATACCCATTAAAATTATGTAGGGAGCAGAGCTTATTATGCTCTTGAATAAGCAGTGCCCATACATGTAGCTTGTTGTATTGAAGCCTGGTTTGAATTTCTCCTAACTTGGAGCTTAAGCCTCGACAATTCCACTGTAGAATTCCATCCTGTGTCAGCTGCTGCAGAGAGTTAGCCATGATGCAGGCAATCCTGTATGAGTAACGTTAGTTGAGCAAGTTGATCTAAAACTGCTGTCCAAACAGCTTGGTTGACCTGTTGTGCCGGGCGGGTTGCTGGCGTAACTGGGGAATTCGCACCCAGGGATTCGTTGCGTGTAGGTCCTGTTTTCTGACGCCGCAGAATTACTAATTCTTTATGTTTGCGTAGTCTCTCAATCTCTCTGGCCAGTGCGTCAATCCGAGCGTCAATGTCATCATGGCCATCATCCGATTCAAGCGATGGTGCAGCTAACTTTTGCTGCTTAGTCTGGGACTGTTTGCCACGTTTAAGCACAGAAGAGTACAGTTGTGTCTCTGGGCCTTGTGTATCTTCTGCCGTGAGCACCTCCGGCTCTTCAGCAAGAACTTCAAAGCGATTGTTAGTTCTTATTATATTGTTTTTCGGAATAGCCTTTCGTAGTCTCGCTGTGGCCTTCTGTTTAGTCGGACAGTTTATGCTTGTCATGTCGTGATCATCAGATTTACATAGGCCACATCGATATCGTGGTTCGCCCTCTGGTGTGAGCCTTTCTGGGTCAATAGTACGCTGTGGGCAAAATGCCTGCATGTGCCCACGTTGAAAGCAACGGTAACAGAAAATTGCCCGAGGGAGATAGGGTTTAGGTCGCAATAAACACCCGTAGTAGTAAAATTTGTCCGGGATACAGTGGGGGCCCTGTACCGTTACTAAGCAAGTGCGACTTTTGCCCATGAATCTGGCCGCGAGAACCCTGTGCGTCGTGGAAGTCAATTCCCGACATATTATTTCAGGAGAGTCTTCCGGATCAATGCCATAGACAACACACCTCTGTATATTAGGACCCGATGCAAAGTAGCACTGCACAGGTAGCTGCCGATCTTCTGACAGTGGTATAGATGTTAAAGTGCATATTTTCTGCACATCATTGAGAGATGCCAAGTGCACAGTAATCGTGTTGGTCGATTTATATGCTGCGAACCCTTTGTATCCCTTGGTTTCAAGAGCATGGTCAATGGCCCTTTGCACATGCCTTATGTTTTTGTTGAATTCCGCGGGATGGCGCTTCAAATAACTACGCTCACTGTGAATTTTTTTTTCTATTTTACTTCTCATTTTGCGTTACTTTTTGTAGCAATACATAGCAACTGAAGCTAGTTTTAAGAAAGTAAGGGAAACCAATACAGCTATGAATGTAGACACTACGAATAAAAACCCACCCTGTACAGCTGCGATTCGAACCCGGGCCTTTTGAGTGGGAAGCGGGGATTGTACCACTGCACCACTTTCGCGGAGCCGCGCACACTTTGCAGACTACCGATCGCAGCGCTACAAGCGGATTGACCCTGTTTGGGCTTCACTTTCTATACATTGGTGCTGCGGCGGTTCCGAGCACTCCCCTGTTCTAGTACACTCTAATAGTGGTAACTTCAGAAGAAGCACGGTTCTTAGCCAAGCACGCGGGAAGCAAGAAGTGATGTCACCTACACGTTGAAGACGCAACCTAAATCTAAAGAAGGCTGAAACGCTTCTTTTATTCCCTTAGGCATGCAAATGTATAATAATAATAATAATAATAATTGCTGGGGCTTAACGTCCGAAAACCACGATACGATTATGAGAGACGCCGTAATGAAGCGCTCCGGAAATTTCGACCACCTGGGGTTCTTTAACGTGCACCTAAATCTAAGCACATGAGCCTCAAGCATTTTCGCCTCCATGCAAAATGCAGCCGGAATTCGATCCCGTGACGTGCGGGTTAGCAGTCGAGCACCATAACCGCTAGACCCCCGTGTCGGGTGGCATACAAATGTGCTTGTCATACAAGCGAAGACAAACGTTACCGATTTGCGATTTCAGACAGGAATCTAAAAAATTCGGAAGCCCTTCCCCTATCGGGAAAAAGGGGGCAAGCGATGCTCGACGTTGGCGTGCATGACCCCTAATACATTTCTTTCTTTCTTTCTTTCTTTCTTTCTTTCTTTCTTTCTTTCTTTCTTTCTTTCTTCTTTCTTTCTTTCTTTATTTCTCATTGCGCAATGCTCCCCCCCCCCCTAAATTTTTCCTTCCTCCATGTCAAGAATCGGACCTATATCTACGTGATTAGGACTGCAACATTTCCGTTGCTACAAGCACCAACGACGTTCATGCGTTCATATCCGGGCAACAATAAAGTGTGGCAACCTGAAGTGACAAGTCACCTCGATAAATGATCAGATTGCCCTGTCAGAAACGGCTTATCACCGAGAGGCCCACGATTGAGAGAGCATCAAGTATTGGAAAATTGCGCATACAAATACGCGTATGACCGGCGCATCTTCGAGGGCCGCCTTTCTGTACACTCGCTGGCACCGGGTTTTTTCCATACGACGCCGCTGCCGCTGCCGCCACCGTAACCTGTTGTTCATAACAAGCTTTGCTTAAGACAGTCGCCAAACTCTGATCGTGCACCTGGGCGTTTCAGTAATAAGGATCCCTAATCCGGTGACAAGCTGGCGCCCACTCTGTGTGCCAGCGAGTTCCCAATCATCGCGATTGTTTAGCGCAGCCGTTCGCAACTTCTCTGAAAACCTGCACTTTTTACGCTCACCCACGCGAAAACTTCAGCTCACGAATGCGAACACAAGGAACCGCGGTATCTTTGTAACAGTCTGACCTCGTACTAGCTTGCATATCTGCAAACCCGCCACGTGCTCAAATTGCATACCCCTTACGCAAGATGACTCCGAACGCGGCTCGAGCTTACTCTGAGACATTTTATTGACGCACTTCACTTATTTAGAAAACAGGCGGCAGCACATATTACGCAAGAATCGAAGGCACTCGCCCGCGCGAAGGGAAGTAGTGTGCGTAACAAGGTGTAAGCCACGCATGTTGTCCTCGTTTCAGGTACATGGTCACGAGCGACTTTTTAAATGCGAAGCATTTCTTAGCGAACTTCTGCGAGTTTGAGCGTATCTATCTATCTATCTATCTATCTATCTATCTATCTATCTATCTATCTATCTATCTATCTATCTATCTATCTATCTATCTATCTATCTATCTATCTATCTATCTATCTATCTATCTATCTATCTATCTATCTATCTATCTATCTATCTATCTATCTATCTATCTATCTATCTATCTATCTATCTATCTATCTATCTATCTATCTATCTATCTATCTATCTATCTATCTATCTATCTATCTATCTATCTATCTATCTATCTATCTATCTATCTATCTATCTATCTATCTATCTATCTATCTAGCCGCCTACGACTTTGTGCTCTCCTGGCCGTTTCGTTAATCGGATGTATACCAAAATTGGTATGGAATAACATGACCGTATTACAAACATAAATGACAGGTCATAACATGAAAATCATGACATGCATGTCATGAACAGCATGATTTACATTCCGCGTCCTTGGGGCTCTACGGCCATTCCGTTAATTTCGTATATACCAAAACTGGTATGACGTGACAAGAGCTCATGGCGAACATAATGACAGCTCCTAACGTGCAAATCATGACACGGATGTCATGAGCGGCATGATTTACATGACATGGTCTCGGGGCGCTCGCGGCCGTTTAAATGAATGGATATGTACGAAAATTGGTATGACGAAACATTTCGACATGACGAACACAACTGACACGTGGTAACATAAAAATCATGACATGCGTGTCATGCTCGTCCTGATTTACATGCCACGCTCATGACGCACTCGCGGCCGTTTCGCTAGGTTGATAGACACCAAAATTGGTATTGCGCGATGTGACTGTATGAAGAACATGAATAACAGGTGGTAACATGAAACCCGTGATATGCATGTCATGCATGTCATGATTTACATGCCACGCTCTTGGTGCATTCGCGGCCGTTTCGCTGGCTTGATATACACCAAAATTGGTATTGCGCGATGTGACTGTATGAAGAACATGAATAACAGGTGGTAACATGAAAACCATGACTTGCATGTCATGTATGTCATGATTTGCATGCCACGCTCATGACGCACTCGCGGCCGTTTCGCTAGGTTGATATACACCAAAATTAGTATTGCGTGATGTGACTGTATGAAGAACATGAATAATAGGTGGTAACATGAAAACCATGACATGCATGTCATGATTTACGTGCCACGCTCATGGTGCATTCGCGGACGTACCGCGGGCTTGATATACACCAAAATTGGTATTGCACGACGCGACTGTATGACGAACGTAAATTTAAATTAGAGGTGGTAACATGAAAACCATGACATGCATGTCATGTATGTCATGATTTACATGCCACGCTCATGGTGCATTCGCGGCCGCTTCGCTGGCTTGATATACACCAAAATTTGTATTGCGCGACGCGTCTGTTTCCCCTCAGATTTTGCATTAGTATTGAAATGCATTGCGCTAGGACCTGTTCATTAATGCCGTGGTCTAAATCCCTGAGAACGTGGGCTTGGCTTTTGTCTCAGCTTGGCTTTCATCGGGAAAAGAGGCAACCATATAATCCACACTGAGCAGCATGTGGAAGTTCACTTCCCGCAAGACTAAATTAAGAAATCAGAAAGATAGGATGATGTCTAAGCTACTCTAATGTGTGTTCTTCTTTATATATGCATTTAGTGCGTACAGGACTGCAACGTAACGATGTGTGGTGTGTTTGCGCGTCGTGTTAGTACGCTCCAGTTTGATTCTAGCTAAGATAATAATTAAGAACGTCGCGAATTCGGGATGCTTAATTGGGCGTTATTTGCATTGCGACTGATAAACGCTTGCGTAGTACGCAGAATAAATGAAAAAAAAAAGTATTTTTGTGCAACTTTAATGTAGGCATCCTTTCGATCGTGGCGCGTTTGTTCTTCCGATTCCGTGCCACACATCAGGAGTAAAGACGCGAGAAAGTGCGGGTAAATGCAGCGATGATAAATATACCCCTGAAGAGACAAGACATGGTCTGCGAATGTGTTTCCGATGCTGGTCTTAATGAGCCGACTGAATTCCGGTTGGCTAGAAGCGAAACTACTGCTAGCGTAGCGATAGCTGATTGAGAGATTAGCCCGACGGTAATTTCGTCTGGCAACACTGACTCAATAGATCAATGTATTACCTCCGGCAAACAATCTTACGTTTCTCTTTTCTTTTTTCTCTTCTTAATATCAGCACTTCACTTTTCTTGCAGATGTTACTCTTCTAGAGTGCAGACAGTTTTTACGTCTTCTGACAAGCTTCGTTAGTTTCCTTGTACCGGTAATCTAAATGGAAATTCCACTGGTTAGGTATACGCGTATTGGTCAAGGCGTATAATCAGAATGCTTTGCTGTTTGAACAGCACGTCGAAACACTATAACTACGATGATGAAAGTGCCATCTTGGTTCTCTGTATCTCGTTCTATATAATCGTATTGAAGATCCTTCAACTGCGTTTGCAGGCGAGCAAAGCATTGTAATAAATCTTGTCAGTGCATGGAATTTTCGATGTGTTATAAAACCAACTGCAGCCGGAGCGTAAATTACATATGTGGCCCTTTCTATTGTGATAACAAAGGCTGGACCTTATTGATTTGGGTCTTATAATGGCTGCGCTTTCTTTCACGCTTTCGCACAAGCAAGTCACGAACAGTGTGGAGCTTCAAGAAGTGATTTTTTTAAAATTTTTATTACAGTTTTGTTCCTCTCTGAATTTCAACTTTTCATACGAGCATTACTGAGCGCGACGATATGCATTTAACTTAAGCCAATATTTCCTATTGCGATCACATACAGGGTGTTGAAAATTAAGCTTTATGGTTTTCTTAAACTTCAGCACTGGGAGGTACGTGAAAACGACTTTTGCAGATACGTTTTTTATCCAGGAGGACACAAAATGAGACAATAATTATTGCTGTCAGCCACCTAATTAATAAGATTGAATAATTAACTTTTTAATGAGTGCCACAAGCGGGCAGCTTTGTATTGAAAAGTTAGAGGCAGTTGCGTTTCTACAGAATTCCGCTTGAAAGAATTCTTCTAGCATGTCTGTACCGCGAGATATCCCGCTGCAAAGCTTAATTGCGGTTTGCCTGATTACGCATGCAAAACAGTGAGCACCGGCACCGAGCTCCTCCCCGACGTGCCGCGGCAGTTGCGTGCGGCGTTTAATCTGACAACGGGATGAAGGCAAAGGCAAAGATGATAACGGTTACCCTTTTGCTACCGGCGGGCGATAGCAAGCAATGACTGCTCGTCACATCAGGGAGGAACATTGCGCTGTTTCTCACCGTCTTGCATGCGTAATCATGTATACTGTATTTTTGGACGCGTTGGAAAAACAAGGACACAGATAGGCATACATAAACCATAAACAAAAGCCCTTTAACAACTGCTAGAAACTGCTAGCAAATGCTATACCAACCAGCCCAAGAAAAAGCACTCCTCAACTGTAATCATGCAAACCGCAATTAAACGTTGCAAGGGGATATCTCGGGGCACAGACATGCTAGAAAAATTCTTTCAAGTGCAACTGTGCAGAAACGCAACTGCCTCCAACTTTTCAATACAGACATGCCCGCTTGCAGAACTGATTAAAAAGTTCGTTAGTCAATCTTAGTTAACTGGGCGTGTGACAGCGATACTTATTGTCTCATATTGTGTCGCCCTGGATACATAACTTATCTGCAAAAGTGGTTTTCACGTTCTTCACAGTGCTGGATTTTAACAAAAGCATAAAGCTTAATTTTGAACACCCGGTATTCTTGTGACATGTTCGACGAGCCAGATCATGTTTACAGTCACAATCGAAGGAAAGTGTTTTAAAAGCAGCATTGATTCTTACTGCCGCGTTCAAGCCAACCAGGGTCATGAAATTTGTAATCTGCAAATATGTCTCCGGTCGTAGAGTGAAATATAAGGAAATTTAGTTGCCGATTTTTACTCCGCCACCTGCTTCCATTTGCGCTGTTTTTACCTTAAGAGCCCCACAAATTGGAAAGCAGTATCGACGATGCACATTTAGTCTTCAGATGAAGTTATAAATAAAATCATTTAAATAACTTGACTGCGCTTCCGTCACTCACTACATTCAACCCCTAGAAACTCCTACTACATACCCCAAGAAACTCCGTAAAATCTGTAGTTTGATGGCACTTCTGAATATCTGTCGTTTTATTTCGCTGTGATTTTCCTAAACGCCGCCTGTTGGAGAATTGCATATGGAGAAAAGATGAGTATAAGATTGCCCTCATAATTTACGTCACAACGTGAATGTTACCAGCTTGGCATAGTTACACATTGGTTAGCAGTAACAAATATAAAAGGAAAAATATTTCACCGTGTGATACAAAACCTAATACTGCCGGGACAAGCCATTAATAAAAAAGTTAATAAATGTGCACCAACAAATCAGCGTTGAAGAACGTATTCTAAATTGTACGCACCTGCACCACCATTCTTCAACGAATGACGTTGACGTTTTCGCCGGAGGTGTTTGTAGTGTTTTTTCGGTATATTTGACTGACATGTCATCAGTGGAAGAATGATCAGACCGTCAGTACGCCTTGGCTCATTGGGACCAGTTTAGGTAGCTTAAGCAAATTCTTCTGATATTTGTTATGTATGACAAAGCGGCCCAGAGCTTTCTGCCCTACGATAGCGTCGCATCTGGCACTCCGTTTGATTCACTTCTCAATATCAAATGTGAATATGCTCACTTTAGCGTACCAACATCGAAAAGAAGAGCAAGTTTTAGAACGGGAGATATTGAAAAAGTCCTTGTACTCAGACCAGTACATTTACACACGATTCCCTATAGCTTCCGAGGCTGCTGTATATGTAGGTCACATGAGTTCATGCAGACGACGCGAAATCCACATGGCGTGTATAATATAGACAAACATACTTAAACCTTCTTTGATAACGAGTTCAGTGTATCACACAGGAATTATCTTAACAAAACAACTGTATTCCAATTTGCCAAACCTATATGTACTCGTCACTGAGAAACTTGAATGTGAACATTATCCGAGCCGCCATTTACACGCTTGAAAGAAATTCCCCACTCCCAGTTTAATTAACGTGGGATCCTGTATGAAACCAGAGTCGCGCTGCAAAACCCGTTCCCTTGTTTAAATTATTGAACGTCTACTCACAGCCACTATGAGAGTGCTGCTCTAGAAAAAAAAAGAGGTCTCATTAGAAACGTGTGCCGTGGACACTTCCTCTTTCATTTCGATGAAGCATACCTAACCCGTATTCTGCATTTAAAGTGTTCTGTTCTGCAAGCAGTCAGCGGGAAGGTTAATATAGATCACTGTGGTATCCAATTAGAAGAAGTTCCACTAGTATACCTCTTTGCGAATGCTGGGCACCAAATCCTGCTTTTTCTAATGACTATCTCGTCTGCTCTTAACATAGACGAAAATCAATTTTTACGAGAACGCGTGTGGAATGTTTTCATTCCCTATTCCTAAATAAAAAAGGCCCGTTTGGGCGACCCAGCAGGCCCGCGTTGGGCGACCCAGCAGGCCCGCGATGCGGCGGAGAGGCAAGACCTCGACGTCCCCACGTGGGAGGCCTAGGCCCAGCCAAACAAATTGCTGGTCTCAATAAAAGTTTATTCCTCCTCCTCCTCCTTCAACCTTCGCTGCGCGCTTAAATAAATCACATGTAAGCGAAAAAAGGAGGAAAAGAAAAACGGAAGGACAGGGAGGTTAGCCAGTTCTAAGACCGGCTGGCTACCCTGTGCTAGGGAAAGGGTAAGGGGAATAAGCAGTAGTAGTATAGTATCGTTTAAGTAGTATCGTTTATCGCATTACTGTCCTTTTTTTTTCTCTCCCTCTGTCTTCTTTTAACATCTCTTCTGTAAGCGAAAACTTCATGAAGCACTAAAGGTGCTTCTTTCTCTAGCACTGCGTCCCCTCTTACTAACGACCTTCGGCGCAATTGCAGAGTGACGCCTGCGCGTTGATAAGCCTGTGTACCATTATAGATGTACGCTACTGCTAGTGGATGCGTGTCAACCGCAGTGCCATTCCTCTAACCTGGCATTCTCTGCACGTTCTCACAATGAAGCGAATTGCTGTTTATGTTCGCATCTTCACTGCGCGCAATTGCGCATTCTCGGCAGAGGAATTACGCGCACCCCGACTATTCCGCACCTCCTGCAAGCACGCTCGCATTCTGTGCTTGCGTCAGCAACGCTGCAGCGCCCCTACAGCTTCATTTCGATGCCCTCTCCCCCTCCTTCTCCCACAGGAACGCGCAAGCCTCGTAGTCACTTCCCACTTCTTTGCAAACACGCTCGTCCCACATTCGTATACCTACGAGCGAGCTTCAACTGAAAGCAAACGCGTACCGCCATCGGTGCTTTCCGGGTGCCTCGCATCCGACAAGCGAGGAGGCTCGAGTTCTCCCTGTTTACGATCTTCGCGCACGTGCCTACGCTAAGGGCGGCAGTCTGAGTGTGGCCGTTACCGGTGGTCGGTCTCGGTAAACGCACCCACGCGTTGCGTACGTTTGGACAGCATGCGCGCTTGATCAACACTACGTACGTCGAGCAGGAAATCAAAGTTACGATAAGGCGACGAGGTGTGGGTAGTTCATTACGGGCTCGATGAATCTGTCTGTCTCATCTGTGGCATTTCCCCTCGGTCTTAATCACATGTGCACATTATGTATATGCAGAAAGAAAAACAAAAAATAAATTTAAGGCACCTTCGCACTAGCGGTGCCTAAACCCGAAGGAAGTGCAGAGCTTGTTGGCCTTCTTGGTTTCTCTCAGACCTATATCACTGACCTCATGCATGGGGAAGCTCTTCGAGCGGGTCATTCACACCAGACTTCAAAGTTTCATAGAGGACAGGGGGCTATTCCCGGCCACCATGCTGGGCTTCCGCAGTGGCCTCTCGACACAGGACGCTTTCCTCCTGTTATAGGAAGAGGTCCTCAAAGGCATTCCCAAGGGTGGGGAGCATTTGCTGCTTGCTCTTGACTTGAAGGGGGCCTTTGACAATATCTCTCATGGAGCCATACTTTCAGAGCTAAATATAATTGGTTGCGGGGAAAACATATTTAACTATATACGGGATTTTCTCACGGAGAAGAAGGCAACAATTGGTATTTCACGCGTTAGGTCTGAACCTTTCCGAATGCCAAACAAGGGAACTCCTTAAGGAGCCATTATATCTCCTCTGCTGTTCAACATTGCCATGCGTAGACTCGCGTGGGCCTTGGACTGTGTCCCGCAGCTGGGTTATACCCTCTAAGCGGATGACATCACTCTGTGGGCCATGCGGCGGTCTCTGGCCAGCAAGGAGCAGACTCTGCAGGAGGTGGCACTGGCCGTAGAAAACTTTGCCAGAACCAGCGGTCTCAGTTGCGCCCCCGAAAGGTCGGGGGTGATCCGAATACATAGCAAACGCTACAGAAGTGACGGGAAAATAGAAACTGAAATCGAAAATCAGAAAATTAAAGAGGTCACCGTCGCTCGTATCCTGGGCTACTGGGTTCAGAGCAACGGTAGGGCAAATCACACTATCGGTCTCCTTAAATCGGCAACCAAACAAGTGGCTCGGATGATTCAGAGGATCACCTTCCACAAAAAGGGCATGAAGGAAAGCGACACTGTGCGTTTAGTGCAGGCGCTCGTAATGAGCAAGTTGACTTACAGCTTGCCATTCCACACACTCAACAAGAGCGAGGAAGGGCAAGCGGACTCTATTATAAGAGGGGCTTACAAGGCGGCATTGGGCTTACCAATAGGCACTCCGACAGACAGGCTGCTCGAGATTGGCGTGCATAACACGTACGCCGAGCTGAAGGCAGCTGCATTAATCTCTCAGAGGAACCGTCTCAGCCAGACGAAGTCGGGAAGGGAGATCCTGATAAGGGCGGGCATTCCACCGCACCCGCAAAACTTGGACAAGGGGCTGGTAGAAATACCAGAACCAGTCCGAAGGCATATCTCGATCGCTCCAATCCCTAGGAACATGACCAAAGAACGACGTAAAGAAAGGAGAGAGGAGCGCATAAAATGGATCAGAAAATTAGTCAGAGGAAATGAGAACGTGCTATACGTGGACGCTTCCAGATATAATTGGAAGCGCTCAGTAGTCACAATAGTGAGCAGCGACACGAGAAGCACGGTATCCAGCGCATCCCTGTACACGTCTTCGATCGCCAAGGCCGAGTGTTTCGCCATCGCATTGGCGATTAAAAATCGAGAGCGAAGTGTCGGGCAGGCGTACATCACCATAATCTCGGATTCGCAAGAGGCGTGCCGACTGTTTACGAAAGGCCGTCTCCCATTAAAGAATTGCAACCTCTTAGGAAACGAATTGAAAAACACTTATAGGTTGGTCTGGTGCCCGGGACATGCAGGCCTAGAGTGTAACGAGAGGGCGGACGCTCTAGCTCGAGCGCTCACGAACCGAGCGGAGCACCAGCCTCCCTCCCAATTACCACCACCCCACACTACACACGATGGCCTTCGCGAGGAGGAAGACAGTGACCCTGCTCGGATGGTTCCGCGAGAGCTTCTTGCTCATCAGCGATGCGCACGGCAGAAATACGGCATCCCCCACAAATCTTTTAAAGGGGAAGACGCAGTGGACCTCCGTAGAGTTCAAACGGGGGTCAATCCAAATTTGTTGCGATTGCACCAAATTTTTCCGACGTTGTATGGGCGCGATTGTCCGTGGTGTCGCGACTCGCCACCAACCCTCTACCATATCTCATGGGGTTGCAGTAAAAGGCCAAATAACCTCAACTGCCTACAGCATAAGTACAACATAGAAAACTCTTTGGAGCAATGGGAGGCACTCCTCGCTAGCTCGGACCCGGAGGTGCAACTAGCGCTTCTGGACCATGTCCGGCTGGCGGCACAAGCCGGTGGAGCCTTCGACATGGGGCACCACCCATTTAGCTCCTACACCCCTTCCCTTTCCCTCAATAAAAGTTCTTCTTCTTTGTCTTTGATGTCTCTGTCTATTTTTCTTTCCTTTTCTCTCCCTCTCTCTGTCTATATTTCTTTCCCTTTCTCGCTCTTTCTATCTTTCTTTCTCTTTAGTCCCTTTCTTTCTCTATCTGCTTAATAATTCTTACTTCCTCTTTGTTTCTCCTCCTCTTTATGTCCGTACCTTTCTCTCTTTCTTTGGTTCACTCTCTTTTTGTATTTCTGTTCTGTTCTGTTTTAACTGGCCTCCTGTGGAGAGGTTGAGGTTTATATTGCCTCGGCTACACCATTTCTGTAAGATCTATATTTCTATCTTTCTCTTTCTTTCTATGCCCTGTTTCGCTCTCTCCCATCTTCCTTTCTCTCCTCCTCACACTTGAATCTCTCCTCCTCACCCTCACTTTCCTTTCCCATCCCCTTTCTATATTATACTATACAAGGCTATGTTTTTCTCAGCTAGCGTGCACTTAAAGCCGAGTGGTTGATGCTCGCCTTCGAATCGTTGGTACGCGAGTTTGAATCCCACCTCGTCAAGAAATTCTTTTCGCCAATAATTTTTCTGTTTCGCTTTCTTTCTAACTCTTTCTCTCTCTGTACTCGTTCTCTTGCTCGTCTGAGTTATTGCACACCACGCCGGACAAATAGGAGGAGCGGGAGCGCGCGCGCAGGGCGCACACGGTCGGGGAGCGAAGAAGAAGATGAGGAAGAGAACGAAGAGAGCGCGCGCCGGCCTAGTTATTGTGTTGCACGCGCTACAAAGGCAGAGGCCATTCATGATGATGATAGTTTATGTAAATGCGTGACGGTATAACGAAAAGCATAACAGCTTCGCTGCACAAAAAGAGAGGGAAATAAATTGCAATGGCTCGCCATTCCTCTTAATAATAGAAGAAATGCAAAATTTCCTGACGAACACGCTTGTGCCATCGAGTTCTTTCGATAAATTTCTGGCTCAAGCGCGCCAATTGTGTTGGCGCACTTGACCCAGAAATTTGTCGAAAGAACGCGATATACCTTTTGTATAATGTAATATAAAACACTATTAAACAAATATATATATATATATATATATATATATATATATATATATATATATATATATATATATATATATATATATATATATATATATATATATATATATATATTTCAGTTTGTTAAAGCGAAGTAGAGTAACATTACCATACAAGTAATTTTATCTTTTATGCAAACATCGTGCTGCCGATGCTGAACGATAAACGTTTGTTCCGTTTAAGTTATTCTTGTGCTTCTTGCAATTTCTACACGTAACACGTAATGCTTTGAAGGCCGTATCTATTTGTATTCAAATATTTTAGACCTTACAGGTAACAAAGACGAAGAAATGGCAAAAGAAAAGCCCTGCGACATAGAAGATGCATCCGGGAAGAAAAGGGCAAAAATGCAATAGTGTATAAAATAATTCTATAATGGCGCGCGCTGAATCTGGGAGAAACAATGCACTCAGAAACACAATATTGTTCAATCGGGCCCCCTTCGAAGCGGTCCTTTCTTCTTATGCATACCTCGAGAGCTCACTCTTCGAACGGCAGTATAAATCTGGTCGAAGCCACAACAAATTGCAGAAATTATCAACAACAACTTGAAAGGATATGAGCAATCTTCCCGTGGTTTCTCCAAAAAGGGCTCCAGTCGCACATTATTAAAACGCAGGGCAAATGGTATCGACGTGGTGCACACTGCATCACCATCAGGCGTCAAATGTTGTTCTTTTTTCGCCGAATCGCCTTTTCACCGAAACACCATTCGCAATAAACAATTTTTATTAACGAAATTCGTCCTGTGACTATTTTACTTCCAAATATAAGATATTGGGAAGACTGGAAACTATTACAGATACAAAATTTCATAATTTAGAGATTCTTTCGTGGTATCCTTTCTTCTGAAAAAGAAAACATGACTGATCCCTCTGTCATAGGAATCGGTACAACAAGAAAGGGATACGTGTCTTCGCAGACGTAGTTGAGCGTTTGTTGTGCATTCTTTCGCACCAAGCGCGAAGGACTGAATGCTACAGCAAGAAATTGTAATGCCACGCGAAGAACGGCAAGCAGCTCGAAACTTGCAACGCGCTTCTCAAGCAGAAAGAACGCATGGAACGAACATACACAGGATGAGCGCGAACTGTCACAGTTGTAGCTTACTTCTTTGTGAGCAGCTTGCTCCTTTCGCAAAAGCGGCCGCTGTAGTGAGCGAAGTGACCTTCGTGCTCTCAACGCAAACTTGCGGTGAGAGCACAAGACGTCTGACGTACAAACCACCGCCATCACGAGAAAAGCCCGCGTGCTAGCGACCACACCCTGTAGAGGCGCGCGCTCATCCGCGTGGGGTGACGACCTATAAAGCGCGCTCTTCGAGCCCTTCGCACCATCTCGCCATCTCGCCAGTGATAAGGAAAGCACGCGGATGTACCACCGATCTCTGAGTACCGCCACCGACGAATGGTGTATATAAATAGCTCGCCGTTAGTATGGCAAGGAACGCGCAGTCTGTGGCCGAATTGTTTCGCGCCCCGCGCTGCGGAGCGAGGGGTCGTAAGTTCGACTCCCAGTGACGGAACTTTTTCTTCTGGTTTTTTTCTTTGCCAACTGTTAGTCTTTATTTTTTACAACGTCATATCCGTGACGCAAATACGTCAGTGGAGCCGTGGTGGACCCCGGCATAAAACACTTTCGTGTTAAAAGATTATTTACTATTTTCACTGTGATGTGCCCTTTTGCGTGGGCATGCGCTGGGTTCCCCATCTTGGGGAGGGGGGGGGGGGTATCATTGCAGTGCACTCCCCTCACCCGTTGGTCGAGTCCAATGGACAACATGCTCGACAGTGGATTAAAAAAATCTGAAACTGAAGCTATGACGTGCTTCTCACAATGGCCTGCCTTTGGTCCCTGGCTTTCCTGAAGTAAAGATGGGACTTACGCAGTAACTGGAATGCAACATCAGGGGTCTTCTGCCGCCATTATTGTGAACAACCCGCGTGGTAATAACAGTGAACGTATGGGGAAGACCTCGCCCCCTCCCCCCCATGCCCCCCTCGTGCACACGCCTATGTCCTTTTGTTTCTATTTTGAAACGGAGGTAGGCTGAACTTCTATGAAAGAGCTACGCATCATTTGTGAAACTTATTTGTGAAAAACAAACAAAAAAAAGAAACAAATGGACGCATGAAATTGAATCACTCCAGCGAATAGAAAAAAAAAAAAAGAAACAAGGTGTACGACAATAGGAATCAAATCAAATGAAGCAAGGCGTTGCCATTCAGTAAGAAGACTAGCGCTGATCGATGATGAACGAAATTGTTGAAATAAACCAATGCGCAAGTATTGCCGTTAAGACTATGCAATAATGGTAAACATGTGTCACCTTTCACTAGATTCATATTAATACCCTTTATACTTTCTGTAAAAAATTACGCACGTGTACATATTTGTTCATTCTTTATCGGTCTCCTCAATCGTTATTTATTGCAAAAAAGGGAGCGTAGGCCATCGCATTAAGGTCTGGGTTATCATAGCGACGGAACCTCCGCGAACCCTAAAGAACAAATAATGTGAACTGAAATTTTTCGCGGCTTATGAAGCATGCATGCCCTTAAGTCACACTGTGCCGGTATCTCCTTTGAAATCGGAACCTCTTGCTGTAGTAGCGTCTTATACAAAACTCAAATATAAGCACTACGTATGCCTGCTTTCGTAATATCTGCCTTTGCCTCGCGTCACCGAGGAGCCCTCAGGTATTCTAATATGCGCACACCCCTTTGAATACCGAAGATCAGAATTCAAAAGGATTTCTTTTTGGTTTTAAACAGTTGTTGCTAGAGATGCTTGATTTCCTTCGATTTTCTTGACTGCCCTATATAAGCTATTTTGCCATGCCAATTTATATCCTCTGGGGTATTTTGTGTGCCTCAACTTATTTCGTTCTCCGTTTGTTGGTTCACACATAAGTCTATATTAATGTCCGCTTTAAATCACTGCTGCATTAGTTTCTTTACTTGCCTCCTACGTATAACTGACGCCTGTTTCCGATTATTGTTTCTGTGGCAGAAAAGTCGACGGCTGGTTGAATGTGCGTAGAAAGCCCTCTATGTTTAGCGGGTATAGCGTCGCGCATAAAGAACACGAACAAAAGAAGAGACGTCGTAACACACAGAGCGCAAACTTCCAACAATGAACTGACGCGTTTGATCATAGAAGCGCATAATATCTCGCAGTTGGAAGACAGGTGCGTCAGTGAGGCTTCTATAGCATTGTCAGCAAAAGGAATTGCTTTTTTGGGTGAATGTGCACGTGTTCGCTGGTGTTCCTTGGGACAAGCGCATTTACGTACAGTACATCAAGTAACTGCTTCGAAGTAAATCGTTGAAAGCTTGCGCCCTGTTCGTTACGTCGTCTCTTCTACTGTCCATGTCCTTTATGCGCAACGTTATATCCAGAAGTGACAAACCAACAGGCCCAAATTGCAACCTCTCTATGTTATTATTTAAAGGGTGCGTTTTTTCTCAACGGACTTTTGCCGTCGCCGTCATGTCCCTCCCGTATGAAGTACAAATTGATAAGATCCCCCGGGCATCGTATGTTCTACAGCGGGTAAAAGCGCGCGAGCGGGGGCGACGAACGCGGCCGAAGCAGAGATCAGACGAGCCAGCCCATTTCTGTCGCTCGGAGGGTGCATGCGATAACATCAGCCCGCTCGGGAGGTCTGCCGTCGTTGCAGACAGGAAACACCCCGCCTGTCTGTTAACGAGCATAACAAGACGCATGCGTCCTCCGTCGCTCGGAGGGTGCATTCGATCAGAGGGGGGAGGAGGTGTTGCGCGAGCAGCAGCTTTGAACATTGAATCTAAGGGCGCGGTCGCGATTGCTGGCGCGCGCACTTTCTCGACAGCCATCACAGCGGGTGGCTCGTATACCCTTCTACGTGTTGCGCTCTCAACGCGAAGTGGCTATGCGTAGATCATCTCTCCCTTGAGTGGCCGCATTCTCTTACACAAGCGTTTTGTAGTTACGCGAGATCGGTTACAAAACAGCTGCCATCCTCACTTCGTATAACACTACAATATGTTGCTATCGCATTCATTGCTTCGCCCTTGCGGTGAAATTGTGACTTTTTTTATTCAAGTGCACTTAGCAAACGTTCGCATCTTCGACGCTGCCCGCTACTCCTTCTCCCTTAGTCAGGCTGCATATAGAAAATATTAGTATGCTGAAATAAACGAAATAATACAGGTCACAACACAATAACAAATTGTAAAACAAACGTTCAAATAAGTTTATTGCGCGTGACAACTTACAAAAGTTTTCATAAAACAGTTAGTACTTCCAGTTCGCTTGAACGACTTCAAGGAAGTACGCTTTACACTATAGATAGCTTCCATACATACTATTTGTGCCTATGTATGCTTACACTATAGGTTGGAATACTATCATCGAGTGCAGGTAATTTTATCAGGCACTGGTTACAACAGCCAAGAGGTAGGTGATCGTATAAGGAAACAAACACATTGACAAATGAAAGCTGTTTGGAACAATACACGGAAGCACTATGTGTGTTTAGCAAAAATGGGACGATTCAGAGCACCTGGTGCTCTAAATCGGGAGAGGGGCAAGCTGCCCCCAACAAAACATCGTAGAATCCGTAAAACATATAATGACAGTTTTTTTTTCAAATGGGTTGCACACGCAAAGATTAATCCGTGCAGAGACTCTCAGATCAGCCTAGCGATTATTCGTGCTTCTTAACGTTTCTAAAAATAATTTTAGGGTGTTTAATGCACGCTTTTCTATGTAAGGTGTAGGACAGGACGCCTAATTTTGTCCTGCGACAGTGGTCTTTTGTCCGAAATGTGGATGTTTTCCTTGACTGTATTAAATCTCAAGCGTTAACTCCTTTTGTTTCACATACATGCTGATTTTTTTTTTTTTTTTTTTTTTTACCACTCGCAGCGTGCCGAGGCAAACGCCACCCGCCCCCATGGTGGGAGCAGCGAAGGCTGCCCCGCCTACTCTGAATCTGACCACACCGGCGGCCACTACAAGCTCCGGCACCGTAGAGGCCAAGGAGAGCACATCGCCCTCCGGCTCGGTGGCGTCCAAGACTTCGTCACACCAGGCGAAGTCCCCACCTGCCAAGCCAGAGATCCCGGCGACTCCAGGGTCGTCGGGTCTCACGACCACGCCTCGCCAGGCGAGGTCGGACAAACAAGCCAGTAGCTCGCATACGCGGGCGTCCAGTGCCTCAAACGAGGCAATGGACACAACTCCGGTGCCTCTGGTACCGAAAGAGCGGCGTAGCTCCCTGGAGCGCGCTAAGAAAACCAAAAAGCCGATAATGGGGCCCGACGACGGCCCTGCTGCCTGAGGCTCTAAATTTCGACCTAAACAACACCCACTTCCTTCTCGTACACACAGCACTACCTGACATCCAATATGGAAGCACAAATTATACAATGGAACGTGAGAGGACTGCTTAGAAATCTCGACGATGTCCAAGAACTCTTACACAAACATACACCAAAGGTGCTGTGTGTACAAGAAACACACTTAAAATCCAAACACACGAACTTTCTACGCAGCTACATTATTTCCGGAAGGACCGGGATGATGCCATCGTGCCATCCTGGGGTGTAGCGGTTTATAGTTAATCAAGGAGTAGCATGCACACATTTACCTCTTCGAACCTCCCTTGAGGCAGTGGCTGTTCGAGCGGTTCTTTTGAACAAACTCGTCACCATTTGCTCTCTCTATATACCTCCACATTACCAGCTGCAAAAACATGAATTTCAGTCTTAATAGATGAGCTCCCCTGAACCTTACCTTGTACTTGGGGACTTTAATGCGCATAGCGGTCTATGGGGTGACTCCCGCTGCGATGCGCGAGGTCGTCTAATTGAACAGTTCCTTTTCTCTTCTGGCACGTGTCTCTTGAATAAAAAAGAGCCAACATACTATAGCCTTGCGAACAATACCTACTCGTCCATAGACCTCAGCATCACATCTCCATCACTTCTGCCCCTTCTACATGGAAAGTCATTAATGATCCCTATGGAAGTGACCATTTTCCTATAGTTCTGAGCACCCCAATAGTTAATGGATGTCCTCCACAGGTTCCCAAATGGCAAATTGACAAAGCCGATTGGGAACAGTTTCGTAAAATGGCTCTCTTAAGTTGGACCAACATGCATGCTTTGAGCATAGATGAAGCTGTAGACTACTTACAGTTTTTTTGATTGATGCCGCAATGAAGTGTATCCCACAAACAGCTGGACTGCCCGGCAAACGACGTGTGCCATGGTGGAACACTGAGTGTCGAAACGCGCGCAAAAAACAAAATAAAGCATGGAGGCTGCTTCGGGACTCGCCGACAGCCGAGAATCTGGACAGCTTTAAAAACATAAAGTCACAAGGCAGGAGAACTCGCCGACAGGCAAGAAGACAAAGTTGGCAGAAATTTTTATCGGGAATTAACTCATACACACAGGAGGCTAAAGTCTGGAACATGGTTAGTAGGGTAGCAGGCCGACAAGCGCATTCACTTCCCCTAGTAAACACACAAGGTGACAGCTTGGAAGACCAGGCGAACTTCCTAGGTGCACACTTCGAACAGGTATCGAGCTCGTCACACTACACGGAAGCTTTCCAACGACACAAAGCAAAAATCGAACAACAGAAACTAGAGCGCAAATCCACAAAACACGAGGAAGCATACAATGAACCTTTCGGCTTAGCTGAGCTACAGGCATCGCTGAACTCATGCAATAAATCCGCCCCAGGTTCCGACCGTGTTGTATATGAAATGTTGAAACACCTGCCTTCTGAAACCCAAAAAAACCCTCCTTTCCCTGTACAATGCTGTTTGGTTTTCCGGCGAGATCCCCTCGGCCTGGAAAGAAGCCATCATAATTCCGATTCTGAAGCAGGGTAAGGACCCATCCTTAGTTTCCAGTTACAGGCCAATAGCCCTAACAAGTTGTCTGTGCAAGGTTTTTGAAAAAATGATAAATCGGCGGCTCCTACATTTCCTCGAAGCCAGCAAATCACTTGACCCATACCAGTGCGGTTTTCGAGAGGGTAGATCTACCTCTGACCACCTATCCGTATCGAGGCACAAATTCGCGACGCTTTGTTCACAAGCAATTCTTCCTTTCGGTGTTCCTCGATATGGAAAGGCCTACGACACCACATGGCGATTTGGAATATTAAGAGACCTATCCCACTTAGGTGTCCGAGGAAAGATGCTGACCATAATCGAAAGCTATTTGTCCAATCGCACGTTCCGTGTTCGAGTGGGTAATGTCTTGTCCCGAACATTTGTCCAGGAAACTGGAGTGCCGCAAGGTGGTGTCCTGAGTTGCACACTTTTTATTATAAAATGAATTCCCTACGTCTGTGTATTCCACGGAATATGTTTTATTGCACATATGTCGACGACGTGCAGATCGGTTATAAATCTTGCAACCTTTCAATGTGCGAGCGGCAGGTGCAACTTGGTTTAAACAAGGTAACCAAATGGGCAGACGAGAACGGGTTCAGCCTTAACCCGCAAAAAAGTACTTGCGTATTATTCTCAAGAAAGAGAGGCCTACATCCCGATCCAGACATTGATCTGCATGGTCAGCGGCTACCTGTGAAAACGGAGTATAAATTCCTCGGCGTAATTCTAGACGCGAACTTACCTTCATATCACACATAAAGTATATAAAGAACAAGTGCATAAAACCATGAACATTCTAAAGGTATTGTCACGCACTACGTGGGGTAGTGACAAGAAGTGCCTGTTGAATCTCTATAAAAGCCTCATACGCACGCGTCTAGATTATGGGGCGATAATTTATCAGTCTGCGACACCAAGCGCGTTGAAGATGCTTGACCCTGGTCCACCACTCGGGCATTCGTATTTCTACGGGTGCTTTTCGCACCAGCCCCGTGGAAAGCCTCTACGTCGAATCGAACGAGTGGGCGCTCCACCTGCAGCGATCTTACATGTCGTTTCTATACTATCTCAAAGTGAACGCAGACAACGAACACCCCTCACACCCCACAATTAATGATATATCTAGTTCTGCCCTTTTCGACCACCGTCCTTCGGTGCGACAGCCCTACTCACTTCGTGTGAGGGGCTTAGCTGAGGAAACGGGTGTGCCACTTTCCGAACACTGTCTATTGGCTCCCGCTGCACAACTACCGCCGTGGCGGTGGCAGCTTATCGACTGCGATCTTTCTTTCATGGAAGTAACGAAACACGCGCCTATTGCACATATCCGTACATACTTCCTTGAACTACAACACAAATACACTTGTGCAGAATTCTTTACAGACGCCTCAAAGTCCAATACTTCTGTGTCTTACGCAGCCGTTGGGCCATCCTTTACGGATTCCGGTATTCTACACCCTGAATCAAGTATCTTCACGGCAGAAGCTTACGCGATACTTGCGGCCGTTAAACACATTCAACAATTAAAACTACAAAAGGCAGTGATTTACACAGATTCTCTAAGCGTGGTAAAAGCTTTAAAAACTCTGAAAAGACACAGAAACCCCGTCTTTGTCTCGCTGTATTCTCGCTTAAGCACGATCTACGCACTCGAACAACATGTCGTAGTGTGCTGGGTGCCAGGGCACCGCGAGATTCAAGGCAACGTGTTGGCGGACCAGCTAGCAGCATCCGCCCACGAAAACAGTCACAATAGATCCTTAGGTATTCCCCCACTAGACTTAAAACACTTCCTGAAAAGAAAGCTCAGAGCCTTTTGGCAGACCACATGGGATATGCATACACGAAATAAGCTACACGTTGTCAAACCGCATCTAGGTAATTGGCCGCCAATATCAAAATCACGCCACACAGAAGTTACACTCTGCAGACTTAGGATCGGTCACACATACAGTACACACACACACCTTCTGTCCGGTGGCGAACCACCTTTGTGTGATAGATGTGGGCAGCCACTCACTGTCCTTCACGTCCTCATCCAGTGCAAGGAACTCGATGCTATAAGAAAAAAACACTTTTCATTACCCTACCGACAGCAATTTCCACTTCATCCTTCAATGTTCATCGGTAGGGACCCGCTTTTTACATATCAGTCACTGTCTGCTTTTTTAAACGATGTACAGAGTTTTCATGTCATATATCAAGGTGAACCGTAGCACGGCCTCTAAGCGGAGGTCGCTGCTGCGGGGAATACATTAAAGATAGCACTTGCCTCGCGGCCCTTGGGCTCAAGGGCATTGACGAGGCATTCGTGCTGATGTCATATCTTCAGTTTTATTCTTGCGACCACTTGTCATTCATTCCACTACACATATTTCACGTCACTCTCATGATTTTAATGTATATATATATATGTTTTACCCGCCTTTAGCGCGAGGAATTTTAAAGCCCTTATACAGCTACTTAGCGCAACCATTGTTCTCATCCTTTGTCCCATGAACTGGCGCTCTTTGGCCATCTCTTGGCCCTTGCGCCAATAAACACCACATATCATCATACATGCTGATTTTTTGCCAAACTGCTGTTATTAAAGTATGTTCTTCAAGGGCAACCTCTTCTCGCTTTGACCACCCACGCTCATACCTTTAAATATACTTGAGCTGTTCATTGCAATGCTTGGACAGATATGAGAAGAGCACGAATAAAGAACGGCAGGCAAGCGGAAGCGAGTCTGGCTTTCGCCGAGCAGGCAGGCGTCCCTGTACCACCTCACACACCGGGAAGTCCATTTGTCAAGTCACGCGGGCGCTGCGAAGCGCTGCTGCCCGTCACAAACAACGCATGCGGCTCCGTTCTTGACATCTCTTCCCGCGGGAGATATTCGCCCGACTTTTCAGGCGGCTTGACACAACGCGAGAATTCAGCGCTTCTTTGCCCACGTAGATTTCTATAACCTTTCTTCAACTGTAGCAAAATATGTTTTCCCGCTATGTCGATGTCCGGAAGGTGAAAGTTTTGAAGCATCGTTGTTGACTCCTCAAGAAAGAATGTTGCGTCTCGCCTCGAGATAACGGCGAAAAGTCGCACGCTGCATCTTGAGTTGCTGCTTTCGTGCACGGAGTTCTCCGATGCTGCTTCTTTCGTCACGTTTATTCTCTGTTGGCGCAGTTCAGCTATTTTTATCAAAACACCACTGCAGTTTATTCGCTTAACGTATGTCCTATTTCTGTTACGTAGCCATAGGTCATGCAAATCAAACAGTAAATGTGCAGTACTTACGGATTGAGACGCGAAAATTTAGGAGAACCTAACGCACGTATTATTCTTTCCAGCATCTGCGGTTTGTGTCGTGTCGGCGTAATGTAGACTATGTAATGTAACACGTAATGTAATGTAACACTTACATGGAGCCAACGTTACCTTTAACGGGCAAATTTGTAACGACATGACGCGGCTGTCGCGAAGAATTGCTTACCGCAGTCGTTACGCTAAAAAATGATGTCCCGTTTCAATTAGTCAGTACTGTTCAGTAAGGGAATCACTTGAAGATGCACCATGTTTGCCATGTTTTCCTGAGGCTTGTGTTGTGCTTAGCGTGGAACTCGCCGTCATGGTTTGCAGATCTCATGCCGAAAGCGTTGTTTGACAACGAGAACCGATATCTAAAGACGCTCGGCAATATTAGGTACGTACGGTCTCTATAATACTGTTACCCAGCAACAGACTTTGAGATTAAAGTGATCATAAGTCGAGGAACCAGTATTAATTTCCTTATAACATCAGTCATTACAGTTCTGTCAATGTCTGGTCACCATTAGTGAAATGAAGATAAATGAGACGCCGAGTGACTAATGGAAGCCACCAAGGAATTGCTAAGAACCAGCTGCCTTTCTATAGTGGGCAATGCCTGAGAGGAAATGTGCCTCTGAGCATTCAGTGAAGTGATCGCCGGTTCTGAGAACGTCGGTGAAACCGGCTCAGGTCCCCTAGTACAAGCGCCAATATAAACTGCCGCTGAGGAATCCCACATTCAGGGCGCCGCAGTGCGAGTGTGCTCGAGGCGATTCCGCGTTAGGTTTTTCTCGGTCTCTCACTTTCTACCGTACAGCGGCCATTGACCCCATGAGTTCATCATTGCCAGAATAATTTATTCACGTCCACCGCGCCTAGCAAGGAACGATGCAGCTGTGGCTTTTTGAGCTAGCACTATTTGTGAAGAAAGTAACGTGGCTAAGTCAAAGAAAGCTCTCAGGCGGAATCTTGCAATTCTGAAACAAAAGCTACCTGTTTTTTTATAAACAACAACGGTAGAGTTTGTTTAATTGGCCGTTTTCTCGCCCACTTTGATTCTTTTTAGCTATAGTACATTTATTTCAATTAGGTAAAGCTAGGTAGTTCTTTATATGCTTTCTGGTGTCTCATTTCCACTCTCACTGTCTTCTGCACCCCCCCCCCCCCATATATATATATATATATATATATATATATACCTTCTACCTTCCCCATGCTAGCATTCCTCCCCTGCTCTCTTCATTCCATGGGACTCTCTGGGATTTATCATCTGCTCTACCTGATTTTCTAAGCCCTGTCATATCATGAGCTCGACGATATGCGTTCGTCCATATACACGTTTATATTCACCACAGCTGCATGGTATGCTCCTTACTTTTTTTGTACCGCATTAATACTGGTGCACTTACGCGTTGCCGTAAAGAGAGTCGCCCTCCTTTTCGAAGAAACGTATGTGAACAGGTGCTTGCTCTTCGTGAAGGTTACAATCTGCACCTACGCGCACGACCCCGAAGCAAAGTAAAAATGTATGATTTCTACGTGGTCGGTTGCAAAATAAATCGACCAAGTCCGGTCCCCAGTAGAAACATCGAAATAAGTTTTGGTACTTTGTGCTGCGTGTGTAAGTGTTGTACGTGCGCCTGCATTTGCGAGATTTCTGCTGCTCTCTTTTGAGAGCAGCAGAAATGAGCGCGGACTCGAAATTGAACGTCCACCCGCTCTGTGTTCCGGAACTTACTGTCTTCCTGTAGAATGACCTTCGTGTTTGGTTTGTGTTACTTATTTGGACGCGCTTCGTAATTTGCTATACCATTATCCTTGATGCGGTGCCCATCTCGGCCGCTCCTTCTGCGCAATATTTTCCGTTCGACTCGATGTGTGCGGTCCCGCCGTTTGTGTTTCCGCTCACTAGTCTCTGGATAATAAGTTTAACAGAGGCAGGCTCTCTCTTCGAGCATGACTCAAAAGAACGTAACAACAGGGCTTCGTTAAAAGGGACGTGAGCTGCGACCTGACAAGGTCGCTACTGCTTCAGCTAATTAGAGGGGTGCTTGAGATCGCGCAATTAATGAAGTGAGCATGCGAACTCATGCAGTGCGGTTGCATTCCTGTAAGGAAAACTGACAGTAAAGAAACGATGGCAGCTTCGCACGAGTGGTGCCAAGCCTGAAGGAAGAGAGGAGCCCGGCCGGCCTTCCTTGTTTTCCATTATTTTTTTTCTTTCTTTCTTATCGTTCTTTCTCTTTATATCTGTTTCTTGCTTCTGTTGCTTTCGATTTGTTTCTTTCTATTTCTTTCTCTTACTCGCTCTTACTATCTTGCAATTGCTCTTTGTTTTTTTATATCTTTTTCGTGTTTGTTTCTTTCTTTCTCCTACTTTCTCTTTCTATGTCTTACATTGTTTTTCTATCTTTATATGTCTTTATTCCATTTATTTCTGTCTATTTTTCTCTTTCTTTCTCTCCCCTTTCTTCCTTTCTTTCTGTCTCTCTCTCTCTCTTTCACGTGTTTCACGTGTTCCACTTCATCGGGCAGAGTTTTCGTTTAACGCTCGCACCCGCTGTACTCGGTAGTGGGGCTTGCCCCATTACTGTAGCGCATACCCACCTGTGGTTTTGTGCGGACACCCAAGTTTTTACGACCGGCTTAAATCGCTCCGCTGTTAAAAGAAATGAACGAGTGATCCCCCTCAGTTCAAGGTAAGACACTTGGTTTTACCTTGTTTGCATGTAGCAAACATACTCGAGATCATGTGCGTCTTGCACTTTATGAATGAGAACAATAGCTGCTCGGATGAGCCACGGGTGCTTATTCGTGGAGATGATTATTAACGCACGGCTCCTGCGTGTTGTCACTGACTGGTGCTTACGGACCACCCCGCAGTCTGTTTTTCAGTATCACCAGCCACAAGAACACTCAGCCGTTTTTAAACGTGGCCCCAGTAAAAGAGGACTCGCGAAAAGTTATAATTAACGATGCTCGCAATAAAGGTGTTAATTATCAATGTGAATTAATGTGATTATTAATGTGAATAGTAACCAATGGTAAAAAAAAGGATTTTATAATTACTGAAAATTACTTTCTGAAGTGAGAAATTCACACTACCTTAAGACAAAGAACGCCCTGTAAATGAAACCTTGTTACTTCGATAAGGGCTGTTAAATACGAGAACAACAGTACATCAAAAAATGGTTGAGACGAACGCAGCTTCTACGATGCCGACGAAATATATGCAGCCCTTCAAACAGCGACATCAAGGAATGAAAAAGTGCTGTCTTGCTTATGAAAGAGTTGGAATAGTAAGACAAATCTAGCATAGGCCAATACCAAGGGCGATGAGGGATAATGCAAAAAGGATAGATAGTTTCATTCGCTTCCCACGATTTAGCTCTTCGTGGTGTTTTGCAATACGGCCAGTCGCCGACAGAGAGGCAGTGAGGCAATCGAAAGTGGAAGCGGGACTTCGAGCAGCCACCAGCAATTACGGAGAGACCTGCTCCCAGACACCGGCTATGGCTGCCTCGTGCTGCACCAAAAACATGATTTCCTCTGGTATTTGTATGTCCTACGTGGACTGCAATTAGCGGTACTGTTTGGACTGAGCAAACTCTATATTCGTGTTTGAAAAGGCACATTCCTAAAGCAATTAGCGCGGCTGCAGGTGTACGTGCGTTAAAGAAAAAAAGAAGCACAGGATGGCATGCCTCGAGTGTGTGTGCTTGTGTGTTTCTTTATTTTGCAGCTCTATAGAAAAAGCGTTCTGTGCACGATACTTCGTCTTGTCTTGCGAATGTGCGTTTTCTACGCGGCTAAACAAACATACGTTGTTTTTGTTCCGCGCGAAGCATAAACAAACGGGACCAACATAGCTTAATGGTTGGCAGTCCGGACAACTAAACGCTTTTTCACGAGATGCACTGAGCGTAGGCTCATTAGCAAGTGTTTCTAACATGAGTCAGTCATTATTTTCGTGCTTCCGAAACACACTCTTTACGAGGTTTCATTCTTAGAGCCCGCTCATGATTCAGTTGAATCAAACACGCGAGGTGCATTTCGCATCGTATATTTCATTTTATTTTCATTTCCTCTTTTGTTTTAACCTTCCCCCTTATTCGAAGAAGTTCACGTCATATAGCTATCGGATATCTTTCTCATGAACTGTTCACCACATTTTTTTAGATGTTTTCCTTGATATGTAGGAGGAACTCTCTGACGAAATGCGTGCTTCATAACTGTACCGTGTAATGAGAAATCAATTAAACTTTTTGCCTTCACGTTCTCCTGAAAATCCGGTAATGTTGTTCGGACATCGCTGCGGCCAGCAGCACCACTACATGTTACCTACGTTAGCAACATCAGGAGACTGTGCCGGCGCACCCTACGAAGCACAGCTGTTTCGGACGGCATTCTTAATGTGTCATTGATATGTATAGAGTGTCTACGAACAAAAAACATATAAACGTGGCACCGTAATCTGCCCTGTCGTGTGTACAGTCGTTGTGCCAGGTAATTAAACTCATATAGAAGAAGCAACTTAGTAGCGCTTCGCGCTGTGGTGCATTAGGCGATGTGCGTGACTTCCGGGATTCACTTCAAACAAATTCAAGCAACTTGCCCTTCCTCGAACAGCATTCAATGATTTATTGCTTCTGATTGGACGAACAATAATATTCGTATGAGGCTCAAAGCGCTGCGCTGAAACTCTTAACAACCACAGTACTGGAAAGTGTCTTATTCTTTTAACTTTTCGACTGGAGACTGGTCGAAACAACACTTCGTAAGAATAATAGTGAAAAGAGAGGCCCGGCCCGTCAGGTCTGCCAGGGTAGCGCCGCCTGTAGCAATATCATCACCACCACCACTGGACTAGGCTCCTAGCTGTAATGTTTGTACTCTACATGTCATGGTGACCCTTCCACTCCGTTTGTGTTTCTATATCTACCTATTCTTCAATTATTACCAAGATAGTATCATAACAGACATCATATACATCATACGTCGTTAAGTTATGTAAGCTCAATGCAAGCGAATTTTACCACAACGACTCCGTTCCTAAGTCACGTTTTGCCATCATATATTATAGAGATAAGCCGCGTTTGGGTAGGCTACCCTGGCAGAGCAGGGATGCATTCCTTGACCCACTTTAAGAATTAGCTCGGAAGCGAATATGAATTACTGAAGAACATGCTGTTTTTCCTCAGTAACAAGAGTAGCAGTGTTGCCTTACAGTCGCCTAATGAATTCATTGCTGGCGGTCAGAAATTTCGCGGTGGAGCTTCAGAGTCATTTAGCTCATTAGCAAAGCCGCGAGATCCCCAATTAACTAAGTGTGCACTCATTAGACAGGCTGCACTGCGGCACACTCTGTTACGAATGGGTTTCTGGTTCTGTAAACAGCACAGCTCCTCTGTTTTATGCGATTCTCAGAGAAAAACCCGTTTGGAAAATGAACTACTTTTGTTCTCCGGAGTCACCTTGAAAGAAAGCTTATTTCATAACGCTTAGCATTTCTTGACCTCAAATGGTCTTCTGCACTGTAAACCACTTTACACCCGTATGGGTGTAACTTGGTGTCTATAACTCACACCCCTACACCCCAAAAAATAGGTGTACCAAGCAGGATTACACCTATACAATGGGTGTAATTTCAAACTTTCACCCCAATGGGTGTGAAAGCATATTACACCCAAATGTAAAAAAGGGTGTAGGGTGTAAAAGCACATTACACCCAAACGAGAAAAAGGGCGTTAGGGTGTCTATGCACAATTACACCCAAACACACAGGCAAAAATTTCCATAATTCGAGTGGTTCCCCCCTCCCAGTTGGCTCCCATTGAAACGCTAGAAAGCTTACCCTTTAGCTAGTCCTTTCAAGGGCGCATGACCTATTATAGTGGCTCCTGCCACAGAAGGAAAATGCTGGCAGCAGCACTGATTTTATGGTGCATATGAAGCACGGCATATATGGCCCTTACATATACAGTGAAATCGTGACTGAATAACAAAGTCATTACCTAAAATGTGTTGACACACATTGCAAGATGTTCACACAGTTATCCAATAGTACAAAATAAAGTCAAGCTTTAAAAAACACAGAGCTCGTACATCCGAGACAAATTCTACGGTATTCAATGACCTTTCTCGAGTGTGCGGAGCGGCATCGCGTATGCCGCCAAACAAGGAGCACAAATGACGTGGAGCACAAATGACCAAGGCGTTTGTGTCAAAATATGAAGCAAGGGCGTTATTTCCACTTCATAATGATGAATTCAATTTAACATGCTTCATTGTAACACAGCCGTATAGTGCAGTATGGGTCTTAGAACAAGCTACACCCGTGCGAGTGGGGTGTAATAGATGAAACCGCCCTCAAAAAGGTAGCAGTTACAGGGAGAAGCACAAATGAACCTTCTTCCCTGTCAGCCCCCTTGGGGCACTACAGACACCTGGTCCCTTTGGGGCGCACCCCAGAATGAATTTTCCCGCTGTAGCTGCCCTTCCCAAGAAGGGAAATATTGGTGCCACTTCTTATACCTGCACTTATGCAGTTGATAAAATAATGTGCCATCGTCTTAAATTGGCTGCATAACATCAGTGTCAGGAAATCAACTGGAACACACAAGGTACGGTCTGGTCGTTCTCCTGTTAAGGAGATAGTTCAGAAATGCGCAATCCCTTGATGAGAAAGTGGATTGACAAAGTTTCAAAATTCCAGCAGTGCCCACACCATTGTGTCTGTTGTCGACTTTCTTAGTAGGGTAAACACTGCCATCACACAGCTGTAGCTGATACACGAGCAGGGTATCAATGCTCCGTGACAACTCACGCAACATTATAAGGGCTCAGAATGTCGTTTTCCACAGCAGGCCTCCATATTATCTCTTTTCTGGGAAAGTACATGAGTGAAGTAGAAGACTGTGCACATTGCTGGAAATATGAAATATTTCTCACTTTCTCAAAAGCAATGGATTGTGGCTCCAACACAAAAAAGTGAGCAATCGGGCCATGACGCCCACGTTGCAGCGCATGCTGAATGCGGTAATATGCAGGAAATGCATGGGAGTGGGACATTATGACCACGACAGCACTGCAGAAGCATTACCTACATAACAACAATAGAATCAAATTTTACACAGGTATGTTCAGAGAAATTTAAAGATTATCCCTTTCCAAGCAAAGACAACAGAATCATTGGTAATTGAACAAACGAGTATTTATTTCTTTTAAAAAATATTGACAATATTTAAAGCTGTGATATAGCTCAAAAATAAATTTAAAAACAACATTCGATGCACTGATTTCACTGACAAGTACTGGCAGTTTTGTTAAGCTAAAGTTTCAATAGCAAAAGATCTCAATTATTAAAACTACTGCAAAAAAGTCACAAAGTCCTTTGAATATAAAAACTAAGCCAATAACCACAAAGTGGAATGACCTGCGAGAACATTGTTGGACATCGGTCAGAGACAAACATGGCTTGTATTAAAATGTCACAAGAAATGAGCAAGAAATTGAAATGAAATACTAGTACAGCCATAGTATTCGTTTCTGTATAATGTAAAACAAAATAACTACTCGTTACCATATGAAAATATACTTTATGCTTAACCTCGAGTTAATCACAGGTGGCGGCACACTTTAAGCAGAAGCTAAGGCCTATTTTCTAGGCTTTCTTGAAAATGTTCAGGAGCTTTACACTTGTGTCCCTCGGAGTCATTATCCACTGGGCAAGAAAGAGCCATTCAACAGCGACGAGAACGTTGAACGCCTTGTGATGGCAGTCGATATTTAACAGCCAATGTGCTGCCATGAGTGCAGCTACTCATTCTTCGGCATTGGACACACTGAAGAGCAGTTCTTGTCCACATGGAGGAAAAGCTGCTTGCATAGGGAAGATCGGGGCCATCGTACACAATGCAAGGTGTTATTGGAACGCTCTCCCCCTGCATGATAAAAAATAAAAGATCATTGCTGGAAAGCGCTACGCAGACTTCAATTATTTGTTCAGTAAAGAACAGTTTCTCTACCGTGTACTATCGTGAGTAATATGAGCTAGAACATGCGAGCACGTGGAAAATAGCCTTAAAACTGAGATAGGGTGATACGTGGATGGCGCTGCCGGAACTGGAGGGGAGAGGGGGGGGGGGGGGGGCATTGTTCCGCTGACTGTTGGTACTCCCGCCTCGCTAGCGTTGCTGCGAGATGTCGGCTGATTGCGTGCCAATGACCGCTAGCAATAATAACAAAATAAATAAATGAGGCGCAGCAAAATCCTCAGCCGACACCACCGAGATACCGATGCGCAAGCATGGCCTGCGCATCGTGGCAGGCTACGTCACAGCCGATATCTCAGCAGCTACCTAGTCTGATGTGGCTGTTCGCGTTGATGGGAATTCATATCACCGCTAGCGGCCACTGACACTCTATAAGATGCTGTTTCGCATCAACAATACCGAAGCGGGAGGGTCAACAGCTAGTGGAAGCGCGGCGCCCTTTCCGCTTTGTTTCCGACAGCCGCCGCTGCGAATCAGCCGACGTAAGGTTCAAGGCTGTTCGCCACGCGCTCGCGTGTTCGAGCTCATATTGCTCACGATAGTACCATCCAAATATGAAGCTCATAACATGCCCCATATGGAACTGGAGAGAATTAACAGCTTTTCTACGTGCAGTTAGCTTGTTTGGGAAAGAGGAAGTACTATTTGACAAATATCATCCGCATTTTTAAAGAAAAGGGAGCATTCTTTAGTGGCATGAAGGATTCCTGCACATCGATAAAAAGCATATAAACAAAACTATGCACAAGGACTTCTCTTCAAGGCTGCAACTTGCAGCCTTGAAGATGATTGGAGACTTTAAAATATCTTATAAATCACTAGGCTGTCTTTTACCAAATAATATCATTGGAGGTGGTCGTACCAAACTGCGTTTTTTAAGTTTGTACACGTAAAAGTAGCGAAGTTACAACGCCAAAGCGAGGCGAGGCGCACATAACCTCTAATAACCACAACAAATAATGAAAGCTAGACATATGGAACAATAGAATAAATAAATTGTGCTCGAACGCGGGCACTCAGGCGTACGCACGAAGGGGGGGGGGGGGTGCACCCCTCCCCCTCCTAGTGAATTCAGACAGGGGGGGGGGCGCAAAGTCTGCCCCCATACTTTGACTTCTTAGTAAGGCGGGGGGAGGGGGGCAGCGTCAACCTTCCTACTTCCCTACCCCTTATGGGGAACCCTGCGCACGTCTAAGTGCACACTGTTGCTCGAACTGCGCTAGCACAGTTCAGGTAGTTAAGGCGATTCGGCCACACATAGACATGAAAAATTCATTCGAACACAAGTCAAGTTTAACGAATGGCTCCCCGTGCACGGGTGCCGGCATTATCCGGAAACCTATGTTACGGATGAATTAAAACATCGGCACGAATTTAACGAAACGGAATGTATTAGCACTTAGGAGAGCTTCGCGCGGCGTACCTAAAACGAAGCAACATGCTGCGTTAAAATGAGCCACACGCATCAACCCGAGCATCACGGTAGTTTTAGCGCACAAAACGAACACGGACGGAAAAGAACGACGCGGACACCACGTCGTTGTTTTCTGTCCTGTTTTTTTTTCTTGTGCGAAAAAAAATGCACTTGAATTACCAACAGGCCGAAGCATACGCGCCTTAGACACGCTTGACGCTTAGAGGTAACAGGCGCCGTCACAACCCAACTATTCTTAAATCAAAATAGTGGTTCATCGAGAGCAGGGGCCCCTTCCAACACCACCGCCGACAGGAGGGCACCAAGGGCACCGCCACAACTGCGTTCAAATCCCCTTCCGAGTCACAGCCGCGCATGCGCACACTGCTTTCAACACCAAACAAAGCAAAGCTTGCCCGCGCCTAATGTCACACAACTTTGCCTTCATCCCGATGAAACAATACACTCACATTTGCTCGCTACGTTAACAAATGCTCACCGATCGTCAACCAGTTAAGAAAAGCTTAGTTAACGGCATTAGATCGCGCTCTCGGAGTTAACAAAGCGCTGGCCGTAGCAACGTGATAGTGGTACATACCGTTTCAGTTCGAGTGCTCCACGATATGAAGCTGCAGGTCTTCCTTTGAGTATAGTGCATCTTCGTAATAAGCAACACTGGCAGAAGGTAAAGGACGAGCACACAGCGCAGGCACACTTGAAACAACCGAAACACACCGATTGCAAAACTCGACCGATCGGGAGGCGATGCACAACACACGCAGAAAACGATGGAGTCCGGCCAGTCCGGCGGCGTGTCTGAGCGCGTTGCATAAGTCACGTGGTGATAGAGCTGTTCCGCGCGCTGCGCACGCGCGGCGGCTGCGCCGGCCGAGGAGGTGGCGCCCCGGCCGTTGTTGGGTCGCGTGGGCGCAGCTTTCTTTCTGCGGCAGTGTTATGTTTTGTTATGCTTTGGAATCGCAGTAAGCATTGCGACGACACAGTAAGGGCTGCTTGACTACAAGCAGGGCTTAAAGTCTCCCTTCACTGGAGGGGAGGCCCTCACAAAGCGGCAATATATATGTATATATATAATCTCAAAGAAAAGATCGCCTAGCAGCGATCTTTTCGCCGCTAAACTGATGCTGCTGTGGTCTCAGCGGCTCTGCTACGCGCAGATCGTGAGTTGTTGGAACGCGGTGGGAGCTGTCATAGCGAAGAATAAACGCAGGATTTCTCGATATATCGGTCAAGATCCACTTTCGCGGTCGTATTATCCAGTTTTGGCAAAAATGTTATGGTATTAAACGCATGAAAATGCATTATTTTCAAGGGATGTTGGCAGGAAATAAAAACGAAAACGTATTAGGCTGAAAAACGTATTATGCAGAATCGTGTCAACGAGATTTCACTGCATATGTATGCTATAGATTAAGCGTTAGGAGAGGTGTTTGCGATGATCACAGTGCAGTGAAGCCAACTGTCTCTAAACTGAACAAATGCTTATGAATGCTAAACAAATACATATATTATTCCGAATGTATTTGGGGCATTATTCAACGTGTCCAATCCAATCAAGCAATAATGTAATTATTTTGGAAACGATTTCTCCAAAATAAATCGGGATGTAAAGGCTTAAATATATGTGAGCTCCAAAATAAGTAACATCGGTTGACTCACTGCATTTAGAACCTCAGGCACGACAGTGCTATTTTATTTTCACTACCACTTGCCTAATAAAGTAGGCAAAATACACGCGTCTTTGCATTACAGCAGACTTGTGATGCACAACTAAAAGAATGAAAATTGAGTGGCAAGCTTAGCAGACCAAGGTGAGCGATTACTGATTCACGAGCAGGTAGCTTCACACTCAGGGTGCCTCGTGAAACAGTATCCTGTGCCAAGACGCTCTGTCGAACAGGGTGGTGACCCGTGGTTTCAGGAGGCGTTGCCCGTGGTGTTCAGTGTCTCAGTTAATTGCATTCAGCAGTACAGCGATACCTGTTTACACCTATGGTTCAATTCACTGCGTGAATTGACCCATAGGTGTAAAATCCAAAGAACACCCATGGGTGTTTAACAGAACATACACCCATTGTACACCCAAAAATGAAAAAAGGGTGTGCGAAGGGTGTGCAAAGAAGACATTACACCCTTTCGGATAATATTGACAGAAAAAAAGGGTGTACGATAGGTGTTTTATCGCAAATACACCTATAAGGGTGTGAAACGGTTTGCAGTGTGTGTTTTGTTCAATTATTATTTCATAGCTCCACATTTACAAAAGTGAAAAACCGTGTGCGAACAAGGACAGATAGCCTTTCTGGCTTAATATTGGTTCAATTTAGGTATAGAACCCGCCACGGTGGTCTATTGGATATGGTGCCCGACTGGTGACCCGAATGTCGCGGGATCGGATCACGGCTGCGGCGGCCACATTTTCGAGGGAGGCAAAAATGCTTGAGGTCCGTCTACTTAGGTTTAGGTACACGTTAAAGAACACCGTGTGGTCGAAATTTTCGGAGCCCTCCACTACGGTGTACCTCATAATCATATCCTGGTTTTGGGACGTGAAACCTTGACAGTTACTATTACTATTATCATTTTAGGTAGAAGCTCACGAGAATACTTTTACAGCTGAGATGTTAAGCTTTCGTTATGGCGTTTCGCATCGACAGATATTTGTTATCATCATGAACCGGCACGCGCTATATATATCATCGTCCTCTTCTTCGTCTTCGTCCTCGCTCCCAGAACATGTGTGACAATATGTCCAGCGTGGGATGCAATAACTGTGATGGGTGAGAGAACGACCACAGAGAGAGAGAGAGAGAAAGTAAGAGAGAAAGAGAGAAATAAATAGAGAGAGAGGGAAATATATATAGAGAGAAATAGATAGAGAGAGAACGACAGCAATAGAAATAAACAGAGATGAAAAAGAGATGGAAGGAACATAGAGGTGATGGAAAAAGAAAAAAAAGAGGGGGAAAAAAAAGAGAAAAATGACGAGACACAAAGAAGGCCTCCCAGGTCCGCACTTTCTTCAGGCTTGGCACCACTAGTGCGAAGCGGCCTTAATTTTTCAAAAATTCCAGTTCTTATACTAAAACCGCGCAATAAATTTTCCTCGAAAAAAAAAGAGAAGCGTGGCTCTTTTATTTTATTTGTACCCAACATGAATATTATGACAATTTTATAGGTGTTAATGGTCGTTGTCATTAGGACAGCCACACTCGGCTTGAGCAAGGTACAAAGAGTTAGTGAAGAGACCTTGAACCTATGTAGTAAAGAAAGCTACTAACCAAACTGACAAAATTGCTTCACTTTATTGTACAGAGCGATGTGAGCCTCTCTCCTACGCTTACTTTAAAAGTTATTCTATTTATGGGCAGGGTAGACAAACGGCCTTAACGAGAGATTTAGCAGATTGAGAAGCAGGACCACTAAACATACAACACCTTAACGCAAGAAAAGATCAGCAGGTTTTGAAATGATAGCGTTAAATAGCTCGTTTCGGAGATATCGCGCTGTCGGTGTCGGCGTCGGCGTCGTTTATTGTGAGCGAAAAATCATCATCTTGTCCATGACCGAAAAATCGAGAAAGATGCATATAATAAAAAACAAAAAAAATACTTCGGGTTCGAGCGAGAATCGAACCCGAGCTCTCTGCGTGGCATTCAGGGGTTCCACCACAGAGCCACGCTACTTCTTGAAACTGCTCCGAAAACAAAAACAAAAAAAAACACCATATGAATCTCATGTAATAGAAAGAGTCTCCTTAAAGCATATAATATTGCGTGGCAGAAGCGTAGAATCACGCCCAAGCGTCAACAACATGTGAATTGCGCAACGAGTGGGTGTTTTAAAGGCCCACCATTACAAAAGCACTCAGACATTATTAATCCTCATAAGCAGCAAAAGCATCGACAAAGTGAACAGCTGCGTAGGTTCGCGTGTTTACTTACGGACGCTGATTCGCTGATTCGCGAAAGGAAGAATTATGGCGTAGTGGGAGCTTAACAATCGTACTTGCAGTAGGCATTTCAGGATACATTGAAACGGCCAATGTTACGCGCGAGTCGTTCGTTGCCTTACGGCACGGTGAGGCTGTACCGAGAACCGAAGCGAGGCCAGCAATTGAGAAGGCGATGCGCACCGGAGCCCGATTACTTTATCGCGTTCTACTCTTGAAGGCGATGCTCAAGCGTCCTTCAAGTTTTTTGTAATGCTCATATATATAACGCTAACCAAAAGGTATGAAAAGGCAGTACAACAAGAGTACGCTGAAGATGTAATAGCTATGCCTAATTAAGTGAATAAGATGAAAACACTTGTACTGAATATGCTAGGGCAATGATACTTTCTGGTTCTTTCCTATGACCGCTTGCGGTGAATGGAGCAGATGCTCAAAGCACTCATTATAGTAGCGGAAATGCGATATTCTTTTTCCTCGCGGCGTGTTGGATAACCAGAACTTTTCGTACGCGAGCGGGCCGCATCTAGGCCAGGACAAAAGTGGTTCGGAACTGGAAACAGCTTCAACGTGGAACTCTGTACTTCTGTTGATTAAGGCGGGCATTATTCCCGTCAAAAACAGTTTGAATGAGAGAGTCGGTTAACATCTTTCGACGGACATCAGTGAACCTCACCCTGCAGGCAGTTTGGGCGGGAGCCGCGGTTTGTGAACATCTGCATCAGGACAGCCGATATGTTGCGCACGCTGCATAGGGAGAAGCGTCGGTTGTTCGGCTTGTTGCCGCGCGTAGCGCTGGCATACATGATGTAGTTGCCGCCGGAACCGTCGGGAACACAGTCCGGACGCTCATCATGCTGCATGGATGGTACCCATATAAGTAAGCGTGTTGGCGAGTGTTCGTAATATAGTACTATCGCTTTTCTTCTATTATAACGCTGAAAATTTCTGCTTTTTATGAATGACCCGCTACGGTGGTCTAGTGGTTATGGCGCTCAACTGCTGACCCGCAAGTCGCGGGATCGAATCCCAGCCGCGGCGGCCGCATTTTCGATGGAGGCAAAAATGCTTGAGGCCCGTGTGCTTAGATTTAGGTGAATGTTAAATAGCACCAGGTTGTCGAAATTTCCAAAGCCCTCTACTACGGCGTCTCTCATAATCAGATCGTGGTTTTGAGACCTTAAACACCAACAATTATTGTTACTTTTATTGCGATAGCTATTATATGGACAGTCTCGGCTGATTTTTGTCCGTCCCCGTCGTCGCCGCCGTCAATCACCGTATATGTATAAGTATATATATATATATATATATATATATATATATATATATCTATATATATATATATATAAAGGCCCCAAAGAAAAAATAATTCATAAAAATGCTTCTGAGGCGCGGAATTGAACCAGGGACCTCTTGTCCCGCAGTGCGTGGCGTTTACCACTACGCCACAAGCGGAGATCCTCCAGGAAGCTAACGGCGAACGTTATATACACACCCTTTACCGCTGGCCAGACTCGGAGACGGCAGGCGCTTATAAACGTTTCTTCATTACCAGCGAGATGGCGCGAGGAGCGCAACGCACCATTTACTACAGCGTGCTTTCTTACTCACAGCGAGATGGCGCCATGTGCGCGTTGGGCCCTGGTTTTAAAGGTCGTCGCTCCGCTCCTGCGAGCGCCGATGCTTCGCTCGCTGCAGCGGCCGCGTTTGCGAAAGGAGTGCGCTGTTCAAGCAGAAATAAGTAACAACTGTGACAGTTCGCGCTCATCCTGTGTGTACCCGTTCGTTCGTTTCGTGCCTCCTGCTTTGTTTCAGCAGTGTGTTTCGTTTCAGGTATCGAGCTATGACGCATGATAGTTCGAGCTCGTCCTGTGTGCGTTCTTTTCGTGCATCCTTTGGGCTCGAGCGACGCGCCGGCAATTTCTAGCTGCTTTCCGTTCTTCGCGTTACATTCCAATTTGTTGCTATCGCATTCATTGCTTCGCCGTTGCGGCGAAACTGTGATTTTTTTATGAATGGATTCAGTGTAGTTTGAATGCGAGTTTGAAAATAAAGAACATACAACGAAGCATGGAGCATACGGAGCAACGGAGCATACAAGCTCGCTCGTGAGTAGTCTCACTCCGATTCACTCATACTCGGATCGGGTGGTGAGTCTGGGTCTGAGTGAGTCCGGTTGAGTAATATTTTGGTGGCTTTGAGTCCGAGTGAGTCCGATTGAGAAAACCTTTGTGAGTGAGTACGAGTGAGACCTAAGCGCAAAATATATTTTTTGAGTGAGCTCCACATATGCTGGCGATCAATGGGAGTAACAAGAAACTGCTCTTATTGGTCAAGTGAAATTTGCTCATAAGAAGATATCCATTGGACGTCAATTCTAGTCCCTAAAGGCGTAAACCACTCTTTTAAGTGTTACATTCTAAAAAAACAGTCCTTTGACTTTTTGCGAGTTCCGACCTGCATGTGTATGACTCTCTTTAAAGGGACGCGTGAACTCTCTTCGGAGATCATTATTCCCTCTTCGGAGAGTCGTGGGAAGCAAAAAGCGAGTTATTTAGATAGATTCAAACACGTGACAAGTAAGCACTGAGCGAAAAGACTGAAACATCTTTCTTTTTTTTAGAGTTCACTCGTGCCCTGTCGCGCCAACATTACGTGCGCAGGCTACGTGCTCCGTTTAGGGATCGAAGCAAACGAAGTGCAGAAGTTGCTTATTAAGCGCTGTCTGTCTGATCCGGACAGCTGTGAACATATCGAAACAAGCTTAACGGACGCATTACTTGTCGGCATTGACGTTCACGCCGTCATACCTCTGAGAGCACGTAAAGAACGCGATGTACAACACACACCGGCGCTCCGAAATTGTGGCCCAATTCGTGGGCGAAGGTGATTTCGGAGACCCGCTGCGGCACGCGCATGTTCTTGTTGAGGAAGGTGACCACGCCCGTGTTGAGGCTCAGCCTGCCGACGTAGCCTGTGGTGCCAGTGTCCACCACCACGCCGCCTCCGGACTGGAACTGCTCGCATATGCCGCCCGAGAAGCCTGCATATGCATACACTTAATGCTGTGATTAGTTGTGCTGACGCAGGTACGGTTGACCTAGTGAGTTTGAGCGCAAGTTATTCCTCCCGAGCTTCTCTGACGTAGGAAACAGATGCGTTAGAACAATTCTCAAATGCGGGTCCACGGAAGCCAGGGGTCCGCGAAGCCATTTTTGGGGGTTCGCTAAACCCATGCTCGAAAAAACAAAAACAAAAAAAGAATGCATTTTTTGGAGGTACACTATGTCCCTTGACAGCGGCCCTTTCTGATTATTGGTATGCTTCACGGCATAACATATTTACAATGCAGTGGAGCTGACTGTTTCCTCCTCTCCATGAGATGTCTGTAAAGCTACTGTGTCAGTTTTCTGCGACATGTGCACGCCAGCATACTTTTTCTGGTCCTGCACATTTGAAGAGCAAACATAGATAGGAACAGGTTGAATGTTGCTGCAGAGCACATAACTTATCGACACGATGTTGAGATCGAATCGGCGTGGCACTTTATTTTGACTATTCTTTGCCAGTGAGAAACAGAAGGCACCTATCTCACGCTGCATGTTACGTTAATTTATGATGCCCCCCCCCCCCCATTTCCCCCCTGTTATTTCAAGGAGTCCCTCATCACTTCCACCGGAGCACAAGGGGTTCCCGAAACATCCATGACTGAGAACCTCTGAAAGGTTATCAGAGCGGTGTCTCTAAGAAAGGCGTGCGACTGTGTGCTGACCACACTGCACACTTAGGCAAGCACTGTACCTCATGGAAGGCTTGAATAAGCACGACCTCTGATGTTTCACGCCGCCAAGCCGAGTATATTTTCTTCAGTGTAACCCAAACCTTCAAAAACGATTCGCGGAAAATTTTCTAAAACTGATCCCTGCGTAATGCCGCAAAGCTGGCTTCATTGCGTAACTGTAAAGCAATGCCGTGAAGCCATCTTTGCAAACCAGAATTTGCGTTTTTTTTAAGCTTTAGCTCCAAATTTTTAAAACTTCTTGTGCAGCTTATACGCGAGAAAATACAAAAGTTTCATCCTCGTGAAACTGGAGACATATTAATACGTCACATCTTCCATGTGTCATACGTCGAGTTTCACTGATCAAGTTGCAGAGCGCGAAAACAACCATACCAAACTCTCGCTTCGCTGACGTCACATGTGGGAAGTGGTGTCCGTGTGTGATGACCGGCTCCTTAAAATGTCTGCATTTCTAGGAGCATGGCGTGATTTAATAGATAATAGCGGTCGTGGGTTGTGACCGGTGTATATACACGAGAACACATATTTATTTATTTATTTATTTATTTATTTATTTATTTATTTATTTATTTATTTATTTATTTATTTATTCATAGGATACTGCAGACCCATTGAGCGGCCCAAGCAGGATTCGCTACATATACATTCAACTGAGCGTTATACATTGTACACAGTTAGATCCGTGCAACAACAACATTGCAGTTTGTTGCGCTAAAGCATGCGTCATGTACTCAGCCTGAATTGTAGGTGCATCCTGTATGCTTTGAATATGTTCTATCGCTTCAGAGGCAATCATCGTCAGCAGCATGCAGCAGCGTTTATCAGTATAGTGGGATCCGCGCAGTTAAAATTACTTCACTCCTGAAACACTCATGATATTCAACGATTTCGAACAGTTCATTATAAACTAAACCGCAAGGTCCCTAACACATTATTGTCAGCATGCCTTTAAAAGTGGCCTAAAATGTCGAACAAAGCCTATTGGAAAAGTGCCGATGAAAAAAAAAAAACAGGAAAAAGGAGCTTCGCACTAGTGAGGCCAAGCCTGAGGGAAGTGCGTAGCGGGGGCGCCTGCCTTGCTTCTCTATTTTTCTCTTTCCTTCTCTTTCTCTGTTTTTTTTCTATTTTTTTTGTCTCTGCTTAGTTCTATTTGTCTTTCTTCCTTTCTCTTTCTCGCTCTTTCTATCTTTCTTTCTCTTCCTTCTCTTTCCTTCTCGCTTCATCTCTCTCTCTCTCTTTCTCTCGTACTTTTATTTTCTCTTTCTCGTTCTGTCTTGCTCTCTTTTTTGTCTCTATTTCTTTCTATATCTTTCTCTCGCCGTTTATTTCTTTCCCCGTCTTTATATGTTTTTGTCTTTCTTTCGTTTCTCTCTATTTCTCTCTTTTGCTTCTATCTCTTTCTCACTCTCTGTACTCGTTCTCGCGCCCATCGGGGTTGCTGCATCCCACGCCGTACAAACCGGCACACGTGTCCCGGGAGTGAAGCAGAATATGAAGAGGATGAAAAGGAAGAAGAGGACGGGGAGAGCGCGTGCCGGCTCACGATGATGATAGTTTTCTGTTTGCTCTGCACGGACTAACGGTCGGCTTAAACAGCACCGCTGTAAAAAAAAAAAAAAAATCGGCAGATCCCACGCGTTGTGGGAATCGGTTTCATGCGAAGCAGTCAGCGAGTACTTCTATGCTGTATTTTGTGGCTTTGAGCCAAGCGTTACGAGGTGGATCAACGTGTTTTTGTAAGTGTAGTAGCTGTGTGCACATCGTGGGCTTACCAGGCACGTCGACAGCACTGCCGTTCAAAGGGTAACTTATGGCGCGAGGTAAAGTCGGCCCTCACGTTAGAGTACATATGTCGGTATTATCGAAACTAAGTGCACTTTATGGTGCAATCACGTGAATAGCATACGTAACTTTCGTTAATGTATTCCTCCGGGCTCAAGCAATGCTTCAATATAGCTTGCTGAATTATACGAATACAAATGTAATGTCTATTAAGACTGCTATAAAAGCGGAGCCAACACTGGAGCCACAGACGTTTTTTCTTATATGAAGACTGTATCGTAGGAGTACATGTGTAGTGTTTATTGCTTTCTTGTAAAATTAGATAGCCAGCACCACAACTACTTGACGTTGCACCGACATTACACCTGCGTAGGCTCTTTTTCCAAACCAGTTTATAGACCTGCCGTGGCTCTGTGGTAGAGACCTGATTGCCACGCAGAATGCTTGGGTTCGATTGCTGCTGGGATCCTAATTTTTATTCTTTCCATTTGTCGGGTCAACGCTGCCGATGTCGGTTTTTATCAACGCTCTCGCATTTAAATGACCAATGTCTGTTCTCGCCGTTCCTGGGTAGATATAAACTGTGAATCACCTGTGGCGCATACCCGTAGACCGCGGCCCGTGGTAAACGGGTATATGCGACACGTGTCTGGAGAAAATCGTTTGACGACGTACGCGATAGGATTTTCGCATTATTCATGTCATGACCCGACAGTCATATTCGTCAAATTCTCTTACCATCCTCTGCCAATTTTGGTCTGCACCAAGTTAAGGAGGCGATCACGAGAGCACCCAGACGTAGGCGGCTAGATAGATAGGTAGATAGAAACGCTCAAAGTGCCAAAGGTTCGCTAAGAAATTATTCGCATTTAAATGTTATGAGCGATACCAACTGTTTAGCTGGCGAGAGATTTCTAAACCTCATGTAAAGAAAGGCTTTCGTTTAATGATGCATACCAAAGTACATTTCCGACACTGCTTTTTATGCTCCTCGTTCAATGCCTCTGCCAATGATTGAATGTATAAGAGAAAACCGCATTTCAGATGCCGAAAGCACTGTGTTACACACCATCAGGTTCAGCCATGTAGGCGAGGCCCAGCGTTCCTCCGGGGAAGTCTCGGTGGGTCCACAGGTACGACGCACAGAAACCATCGTGGTTTATCTTGGACAGCTCGTGCAACGCGTGGGGAGCGTCCAGGCTGTCTAGGCAAAAGGGGTTCGTCAGCATCGCCGCTCCTTGGCAGTCGCTGGTGTCATTGATCTGCATGACAAAGGAACGAGCAGCACGTATACACTGTCTGACCATTTGAATGCCGCTGCAGATATTCGAAAAAAATTTCATTCAGTTAACTGCACTAATGAAAATTACACCATCTCCCGCTAAAGTGGACCATGAGGCGATGCGAAGCCGGAGCACTTGCACGATCGCGTTCCGTTGGCGTTCGTTGTGCATGCTACCGACCTCGCGTCGTGGAACGCGAAGAGGGACGCTACGCGCGTCGTATCTTCCATCTAGCCTGGCCGGTTAATTCTCACAGGGCGAGCGGGGAACGCGGTCGACAGGCGGGCGAGAAGGGGGGCAGCGTAGAAGAGGAGAGAGAAGGGGAGGGGACGCGCATGCGCTCGAGCTTATCGTGGCGTTGCGCAGGAGAGAATTTCGGCATGTCTAGCCCGCGTTTCAGAGGAAGAGTGGAAAGGGGGAGGGGAGAGGGGAAGGGGAGAGGGAAAGTGGAGAGGGTGAGTGGAGAGGAGGTGTGTAGAGAGGGTATGCGCATGCGCAGTAAGGGTGGTCACGCCGCACACCACCACCACCGGATTGAGCTCCGCCTTAAGATACTTCGCATCTAAAAACAAATTGCATTATCTATAGCAGGTGCACAGCCTAAGAAGAAAATGCAAGATGCAAGCTAAAAGCTAAAAATGCAAGCTAAAAGCCGACTTCTTCTGTCTCTCATCCCCATTAGCAGCCATTGTTTACCTCCAAGGTAGTGCCTGGTGAGATTTCTCCTGTGCGTGATTAAACAATAAAAATTTTGTTCAAAACGCCGTTGATTGATGAAATAAACCAACGAAAGACGCCAGATGTTTTCTAAAAGCAAAACGAAAGAACGCCAGATGTTTCTAAAGCAAAACGAAAAGACGCCAGCTGCTTAACGAAAGACGCCAGATGTTTTCTAAAGCAATGGTTTTCTAAACAATGAAAATTCACAGCGTACATGTAAAATTAAAGTGAGCTGCAAGTCGTCATAACTCATCGAACCTTTAGTATAAACGCGCCCGATCTCACGTCGGTGATGATGTACTGGGCAGAGTTCACGGAAGATTCACGGTTTACCGATGAACCTCCGCAGCTTCGCCCACTCATCATCATTCACTCCGTGGATATGCTGTGATTTTTTTATCTTATTTGCATCTTTCTCGGTTATTCATATAGTGTTTTTTTAGGGGCGAAGCTCCTTAAGGCGGCACCCGTTCCTCCCTCGTAGTCGTCGTAGTAGTCGTAGTGCGTAACCAGTCTTACGGTTTGACCTCCAAGGTGGTGCCGGTGGGATTTTTCCTGTGCGTTGTTGAACAATAAAAAATTCGCAGCGCGCGCTTTAACTAAAAGCCGAATTCTTCTGTCTCTCATTCCCCATTAGCAGCCATTGGCATGTTCCAGTAGGAAACGTTAGTAGAAGTAGAAGTGTAAGTGTTAGCTAAAAGCCGACTTCTTCTGTCTCTCATTCCCATTAGCAGCCATTGTTTACCTCCAAGGTAGTGCCTGGTGAGATTTCTCCTGTGCGTGATTAAACAATAAAAATTTTGTTCAAAACGCCGTTGATTGATGAAATAAACCAACGAAAGACGCCGGATGTTTTGTAAAAGCAAAACGAAAGAACGCCAGATGTTTATAAAGCAAAACAAAAAGACGCCAGCTGCTTAACGAAAGACGCCAGATGTTTTCTAAAGCAATAATTTTCTAAACAATGAAAATTCACAGCGTACATGTAAAATTAAAGTGAGCTGCAAGTCGTCATAACTCATCGAACCTTTAGTATAAACGCGCCCGATCTCACGTCGGTGATGATGTACTGGGCAGAATTCACGGAAGATTCACGGTTTACCGATGAACCTCCGCAGCTTCGCCCACTCATCATCATTCACTCCGTGCATATGCTGTGATTTTTTTTCGGAAGTAGTTTCAAGAAATATCATGGCTCTGTGCTAGAACACCTGCTTGCCACGAAGACGGCCTGGGATCTATTCGCACTTGAACCCAAGATTTTAGGGGTGAAGCACCTTAAGGTCTCGGCGTGTCGGTGTGCGTTGTCGTCCGTTGTCGTGGCGGTCCATTTGCTTGAGCGCAAGAGATGTCGCCACCGTCTCAGCCCTCGCCGTGTGGATGAAGCACCTTAGGGTTTCGGCGTGTCGGTGTGCGTCGTCGTCTGCTGTCGTGGCGGTCTACTTGCTGGAGCGCAAGAGAGGTCGCCACCGCCTCAGCGCTCGCCGTGTGGCGAGAGAGAGCGAATGGCGCGCGTTGACTATGGAAACGCTCTTTCTGCGATGAACGTTGAACTACCATCTCGCAAAGAACGAGAACGCGCTCTCGCCCGCGAGAGACAACGCCGACGCACGCAGCGTCTGCTATCGAGTTTGATTGAAAAAACCGACTGCTTGCGCTACACGGCCGTTCACCGGCCACCCCGCATATATAGGCACTTTGTGCGTATTTGAACAATGAAGATTCACAGCGTGCGCGTTAACTAAAAGCGGACTGCAGTTCTCTGTGTCTCATATTAATTTCTTCTGTTTCTCACTGCCCATTAGCAGTGACCTTGCTGTGGGAAACACCGGCGCACACTGCATGCTTCGCTCCTCCACAGGTTTCACGTTAGTGGAGCTGAAACACCCTTCCCAATATGTTTCGCCCCTCCCCAATTTTTATTATTTATTTTATTTGCATCTTTCTCGATTTTTCGGTCATGGACAAGATGATGATTTTTCGCTCCCAGCCAACGACGCCATCACCGACACCGACGCCGGATGCGAAACGAGCTCTTAACGCCATCGTGTTAGTACAGTCGGCAGAGTCGTTAAAGATTAACAAATGCCCAACAGGTATTACAGTGGGTTTTTTTAACACAAGTATTATACGAAAGGAAGCCTGCAAGCCTAATGACGTCGGCCAAGGTTGCTCGCAGGAGTAGTGATACCAGGACCATGAAGTATTCACTCGTGTGTTTACTTGCCTTGCACTACGCAGACCTGTCTTAGGAGAAGATGAGCTTCGCGCTGTATTTGCCATATGCGATCGTAGGTGTAACACATAATCAAGCCTCTTGCCACGACCTCCAGGAAACTGTTGAAAGCAGTCAAAATATGTAAGGACTTGGAATAGCGAAACAACTGTTCTGCTTTGCGACCTCTTAGATGCTATCTTAGTGATACATCTACCTGGCACTGAATGACATACTACAATACTGGCGCCACGCGTGAGTGAGCGTAGCGTTTTATTGCAGCATCCTGCGCGTTAATTATGGAAGTACCTGTGAATGAATTGTTTGTACGCACTTGCGAGGCAGTGAATTAGCTATAAGGGCTTGTCGCTCTAGCGGCACCGATGAATGTTCAATACTGTAACTCTAGATCAACTGACTACCTGGACCTTTTTTTAGGCATGCCTAAATCGCTTCATTGTAATTCAGCCACGCGTCTACGATTCGGACGTACTTTTCCGTGCTCAGCACTATTAGAACTAGGTAGGCAGATAACGGTTCGGCGAGTACTTTAGGATGTCTCGTTAAAACTTCACGACGTTTTCACGCGTACAGTAAAGCTGCTCTTGATCATCCGTGATCCTTTATATAAAAAAAAAACACCATGTCTCTCCCGTTTTATTCGTTTTAATATGCTCTTTCGTGCCAAATGGAACGTACCCAACTGCCACGCATTGCCACTGCAGTATGTACATGGAAAATTACTAAGGCGAAAGCCTTAGATGCCTCATCAATCACGAAAAGTGACCGCCGGCGTCGACATCAACACGAGTGAGGCAAGGAACCGTAATGTGATGACGTCACCATATGACCTAAGCGTGACGTCACAGATCACCAAAATTTGTGACGTCATCAGACGACGCCATCACATGACATCGTCGCTTCGTCATAAGTGGGCCGATCACGGAGGCACGTGTGGTGGAGAAAACTTGCAATGCCTCAGATTTCGGAGACTGTGCAAAACCACGCTAGTCGCGGAACGCTTTCGAGGGCGGAGGGATCAATGCATAAGGGGCCCTGTGAGTTTTATGCAACCACGAAGTGTATTAGAACGCTAAAGTATTAGAAAGAAAGGGGCTCGTTACGAATGAGGCGGTACGGATGTTCGTACCAAAATCGGCCACCCATTGTGTAAGGTAGCACATCCGTTCTTACCACGAGGCGCTGGACCACGAACTCGATGCCAGTCAGACCGTTGAAGTTAGTGCCTCCGAAGATCTCCGACACGGCTTTCACGTGCTTGGCCACCATGCTGGTCAACTCCTGGCGGGCCCTGAGAATCTTGTCCTGCTCGCCTCCCTGCCAGGAGGACACTGCCTCAAACAGCGTGTGATCCACGGCAATCTCGAGGTTGCACACACGCTGGACGTACGTTTTTCGGACCGGACCCTGGGGTTGCGCCAGCCGAGCGCGCTCTGACGGCGGCCGCTGCGAAGTGTTTCGAGCGCGAGTGCCGGAACTACGGGCCGCTGCAGCGTTCCTTCGAACCGTACCGGCCATCGATGCAGCTTTTAGGTCCAGGTACGGCACAGAGCGCTTTAGACGGCGCTGCTGCAAAGTCCACGAAAGGAAGCCATGCTGCTGTGATGAAAATCCATAGAAAACACTAAACGCCCTCAGATGGCATGGACGTAACGTTACACACTAATAAAGACGGCTTTGTTTTAAAACAACCACATATTTTCACAATCGTTATTTACCGGCTATCTTCTGCGTTGTGTTGTACATAATTAGGGTGCTTTGGGCATATTCCTTCCGGTCGAAAGATAATATAGCATCCTTAGGAGAAAGACAAACAAATGTGACTTTCACAACATGATACGAACATACTGTCACATGTAAGTCGCTGTAAATTTTACTGACGGTAATGTTTCTTGCTAACGTTGCGAAAATTAGCCAAAACAAACAAGCCCGTGCGACTGTTACCGTTATTTAACGTAAGCTAGCAGCGGCAACCTCAGAGTGTGTACCGCTGTTAGTGAGGCATTCTTAGTGAGTAAAGCAAGTTTATACGAAATGCAGCAATCCGATGGTTTCGCGTCTGCAGTATGTGGTGTTGCCCCGACAATCCCAAATACTGTTCCGTAGCTAAAGGGCCCATTGTTTGTTTTGTGATTAACTTTCAATGGGAATTGGTCTGTATGGGTACCGGATATTGTTGCCGCCGTCGGTATTGGCGCCGTATTCGTTCCACGGCATCCATGGTGGCGCCGTGGAGACCGCAGCGTCCTCCGGCAAAGCTGACGTCATTCGCCGAGTAGATGAGCGAGTGGAAAGGGGGCAGAGAGTCCTGGAAGAAGTGGCCGGCGTGCTCCACGTAGAAATCCTCGCGCGGAAGCGAAATGCGGCCGCTGAACACGCCTCCTATGATGGAACCCACCACGCGGCTGTTAGGTGCCCCTGGATAAGAAGCGTATGGTGCAACATGCGACGTTGCAGTAAATAACGAGTTACGCCAGCGCACCTTTTCTGGTTAGTCACCACTTGGTTCCAACAGGCAGTACAGGAAAGGACCATACAGGAAGGACTGACTTGACTGCGGCTACGTAAGACTTGACTGCGGCTTTGATTGACAAGCAGGAATAATACGGCAAAGTGAAATAAAAGAGGCACGAAAAGACAGCATTCATTTTATTCAGGAGAGGACTATCGCGCGAATGCGAACGATGCTTTATCTATAATTAACTACGGCGGTGGCTACCTCATCATCAGCTTCATTGGATTTGTGCATTTGTACAGTGCTCGGGGATTGAAACACGATATTCGGAGCGCGTGACTGCTGGAAGTGAGGGTGTCGGTGAGGGCGACACCCTCACTTCCTCACTTCCAGTGAGGGTGTCGGTTACTAACACACGGTCACTGCATCCGGCAGGCAGTCGTTCAGTATGTGGTTCTCGGTGGCGCCGGCGGAGCGCTGCAAGCCCACATAACGTAAAGTCACTGGAACGGGAAAAGTACCGCGACCGTCGTGCGCGCCGCCATATTTGGTCCAGCGCCGCCGAAGCTGCGGCGGTGCGGTGTTGATTTCACGTGGAGTAACGCATGTTTTACGCATTGCGTGCGCTTTTGCAGTCCAGAATGAAGCATACCGTTGTTCTCTGACTGATTAGGAAAGAAATAGCGGCAATTTTCACTTGCCTACATGCGCACGCACGCGTACTAACGCGATAAAGAAATGCGAACTGCGCGGCATTTACGCGCTCGGCTGTCTGCATTTATTAAATGCCAAGCATTTCTTAGCGAATTTCTGTGACTATGTACGTATCTATCTATCTATCTATCTATCTATCTATCTATCTATCTATCTATCTATCTATCTATCTATCTATCTATCTATCTATCTATCTATCTATCTATCTATCTATCTATCTATCTATCTATCTATCTATCTATCTATCTATCTATCTATCTATCTATCTATCTATCTATCTATCTATCTATCTATCTATCTATCTATCTATCTATCTATCTATCTATCTATCTATCTATCTATCTATCTATCTATCTATCTATCTATCTATCTATCTATCTATCTATCTATCTATCTATCTATCTATCTATCTATCTATCTATCTATCTATCCGTCCCCGACTTTGTGCTGTCCTGGCCGCTTCGTTAATGGGAAGTACACCAAATTTGGTATGGCATAACGTGACTGTATGACAAATTTAGATTAAGGTGATAGCATGAAAATAATGACATGCATGTCATGTACGGCATGATTTACATGCCACGCTCATGGTGCGCTCGCGACCGCTTCGATAGCTTGATACACAACAAAATTGGTATGGCGTGACAAGAGTGTATGACGAACATAATCGACTGGTTATAACGTGCAAATCATGACAGACATGCCATGTAAAACGTGATTTACATGATATGGTTTCGGAGCGCTCGCGGTCGTTTAATGAAATGCATATATACCAAAATTTTTATGACGAGCTATTTCTGTATGACTAATGTTAGCGATAGGTGGTAACATGAAAATCATGACTTCCATGTCATGTACGGCATGACTTACTTGCCACGCTCATGCTGGGATGGCGGGTGGTTCGCTAGCTTGAAATGCACCCAAATTGGTATAGCGTGAGGTGACTGTATGACGAAGACGAATGACAAGTGGTAACGTGAAAATCATGACGGTATTTATGTTAGTCATACAGTCGCGTCACACAATACCGATTTTGGTGCATATCAAACAAGCGAACCGGCCGCGAGAGCATCATGGGCATGGCATGTAAATCATGCCATACATGACATGCATGCCATTATTTTCATGTTACCACCTGTTATTAACGTTCGCATTACAGTCACGTCACGCAATACCGATTTTGGTGCATATCAAGCAAGCGAACCGGCCGCAAGAGCATCATGAGCATGGCATGTAGGCCCTGCCTTACATGACATGCGTACCATTATTTTCATGTTACCGCACGGTATTTATGTTGGTCATACAGTCACGTCATGGAATACCGATTTTAGTGCATATCAAACAAGCGAACCGGCCGCGAGAGCATCATGAGCATGACATGTAAATCATGCTTTACATGACATGCGTACCATTATTTTCATGTTACCGCACAGTATATATGTTGGTCATACAGTCACGTCACGCAATACCGATTTTGGTGCATATCAAACAAGCGAACCGGCCGCGAGCGCATCATGAGCATGACATGTAAATCATGCCTTACATGACATGTGTACCATTATTTTCATGTTACCGCACGGTATTTATGTTCGTCATACAGTCACGTCATGGAATACCGATTTCGGGGCATATCAAGCTAGCGAACCGGCCGCGAGAGCATCAGCCATTATTTTCATGCTACCATCTGTTATTTGTGTTCGTCATACAGTCACGTCAGGCAGTACCAATCTGTAGCAGTCAGTTTTCATGGCGCGCTGATCATTATATGTGAGCCCAAAGGCGTCAATTTTACGCCAAACATAATAAAATGTTATTGTGCATGAACCTCCTGCGACAACCACGCGAAACAAGCTGCACTAGTGCAGGGTAGGCGCCAACATTCCCCGAAACATTCGCGAATTCTCAATGAAGCGCTTACCTCACAATGAGGGTATCAGTCGTGGGAACAAAACTTTCCCCCCTAATTCTGTGCAGCCACACAGCCCGTCGTTTGGCATCCATTTTCCCGCTGGGAATGGCAAAGAGAGCCTTACCCGGGCATTGTTCGTTGCCTCGATAGGCTTTCGATGTAGTCTCAAAACGATACGGGATGTCGTAATGTTCCTGTACGCTTTCCTGAGCCTATAAAAACAATCGCCCTCTAAAGCGCCGTGCGTCTGCGGCCGGGAGACACTAGCGAGGCGAGCGAGCTGGACCATTTGTGTGGCGAAGCCGCCGAAAGGGCGCGGCGGCGAAGAGAAAAGGAACGCGGTACTTTTCCCGTTACAGTGACTTTAACATAACGCACGCCCGCAAGCTCCAGCATGCTTGATGCGGCGGGGCACGCGATTGCTATCATAGCAAGTAGCACTCCGCCGACCTCACCGAGAACCATGAAATGAATGGCTGTTTACCGAATACAGTCACCATGTGTCTCGAACGCTGTCGCCCTCACCGGCACACTCACCGCCAGCAGCCACGTGCTCCGAGTATCGCGTTTCAGTCACCGAGCACTGCACAAGATCTGAATCATGAAAATGTGATACAGGTGCCACACAGGTACCTTCCGTTAACTTTCGCTACCGCGATCGGCTCGCATCTTGAACAAATAAGTTAATCTTGATAAAGGAACTCGGCCGAGATCGGGCTCGATCGCGTGATAAAGCGTTTCGCGTGACGCCCGAAGTATTGAACGCCTTTTTCTACCTTGGCGTCGCGCGTGGAACGTCAGCCGCTGGAAATTGCAGCCACGCGACTACAAAATCGAGCAGCGGACGACTGATACAAGAGACACCCTTCGACCAAAATGAGCCTTTGCGACTACTTGCAGCAGACCACTCAGCGACTTTAGTGTGCTAGAACATTTGCGACCATTTTAATAATGGTAATAATTGTTGAGGTTTAACATCCCAAAGTCACGATATGATAATGAGAGACGCCGTAGTGGATGACGCCTGAAATTTCGACCACACGGGGCTCCTTAACGTGCACCTAACTCTAAGCACACGGTCCTCAAGCATTTTCGCCTCCATCGAAAATGCGGCAGCCGCGACCGGCATTCGACCCCGCGAACTGCGAGTCAACACTCGAGCGCCATAACCACTAGAGGCGGGTATTTGCGACCACCTTGGTCGCGCGACCTCATGAAAGTCGCCGGCGTCAATGAACTCTTAGTGTCCCTCGACTTCGGACGCGGCGGCTTACCCACGACGTCACCAGAATAGAGGTGATCCAGGCTGTCCGATTCTGGGCCTCGGGGAGTCTCGATGGTGAAGTCGTCGGCGAAGGCGGACCGGTCCCTTTCGAGGCGCAGCCTGAACTCTCTGGAATAACGCCGGCGGAGATGACTTGATGTTTCCAAATCGCGCGCCGACAATGTTGCACACTCGGTTACAAAGGAAGAAAAGTAAACTCCGCCCGCAGTACTGCGGCGTGCCTGTCCTTCACCTGCGAATGAGTCGCGCTGGCTGGTTTCCGCTCGAGCTGTTCGCACTTTTTCTCGGCTAGTGTAAATACTACGAATATGAAGAGTCAAAGCTTAACAACACGCTATGTTGGGCTATTTGGTGCATAGCTATTTTCTGTTCCTTCTTTCTTGTTCATAACGTTGCGCCACATCCTTCAAGTTAAAGCATTACCGTTGGCTGAACAACGATGTCAGAGACACCAGAAAAAATTTACCAGGACGCTCAAGTTTCCGACCTAAAACCAGAGACACAAACATGTGTCTGATGGAAAATACAACTATCTGAAACATGCGAGAAGTGCTTGATATCAAGACAGTGAGTAAGCGCTATTAGCTGGAAGTGAATGGTGTTGATGCCTTCTTAAGGCGCTGGCACACTCGGTTTTTTCGCATTACGTGGGAAGAAACTGGAATGTTCAGCAGCACCATACTGAGGTCAGGAAAAGAAACAAGTTGCCCGACTCCCCGTGATTCACTCCCCTCTCCCCTCTTTTCCCCCCCTACCTCCTTGGGAAGTAGATACTTTTTGTTAACAACTTTCTTGTGTAATGGCTTGGTAGCGTAGTGTGTTACTGCATTCTGCGTAAGATTGCGTCTAGCGGTTGTGCAAGTTATACCACAGTCCCTCAATACTATGGTTATACTGACGTAATTTAAAAGTGCTTAGATTATAAGCGCCTTTAGCGCTTGCGTGTACTGGTTGAGTAAACTTTTCAGTGTGGATGGAGCATTTATGAAACTTTTCTGTGAAAGGGACAGCGGTGCCCATGGGCGGAGCTGACATTCGTTCTTAGGTTGTCTCCATCAATACATGCTTACCTCTTGTGGGACCTGAATACAAGCTCGACTCTGTGCGGGGCCTGGTGTTGCGCAGCTGAGCGCTTCCAGCGCCTGTTGCCTACGCCGATGGGTTCGTACGAGAGCGGCTCGTAGTGCAGGACGAAGTCGTTGAGAACACGTGCTGCGCAAACGCGTGGAAGGTAACCTTTTCTGTAAGGTTAACTTTAGAAGTTGCATTTACGTGTCCAGTAGTTGCGCAACGCCGCATCATCAATATTGAACTGCGCATGTGTGCACAATTACAGTGTCCTGTAGCTGCATGCTAACCACTCCGTCTTGACTTGTATCACATCTGGAAAACTTTAACACCAACTTGTATGTTATGTCCATTTTACGGCAACTTGAACGGTGCATGACCTCTTAATTGAAACTGGCTAGCTGTTCGTGTGATTCTCGCGTGAATACATGAAATGTTTAGTGTGATTCTCATACGTACTCGGTATTCATATTGCCGTGCGTCTTATTTTTCATGAGTTGAAGCTTCACCCACAAAGAGTGTGGGCAACGCGCTGCGCAGGCCGCGCCGCGATATGTAAGAAGCTTCGCGATTGTTTTAGAACGTTCCGTTAAGATTGCGCGCCGCACGCGAATGTTCCAGCGCTGCCGCCACCAGCGATATCGCAGGAAAATTCGATAGCGCCTGTATAAAAGCCGACGCGCTTGACCGTTTGTCAGTTGATCGACGGACGCCGCTTTGTTCGCAGCAATCCGTGCTCATTGTGCAGCGCTTGTAAAGTGACTATTTCGTTTCTTGGCACAAGTTCGCCAAATAAAAGACTCGTTCTTATCCTGTTGACTTCTGCCTTCGTCTACGTCACGACTGCGTGGCAATATGATAGACTGCATGAGAAGTGCCCTCACGATGAACTTCATTCCGAAATACTGTGAAAAAGCAGGTACTGCTCATACTGCAGGTAAAATATGATGCTGTATCTTTACCAGATTATCTTGAACCGCATTACATTGGCTCCCGACGAAGAGGCTCTCGAGGGTGCCCCGTGATGGAGAGATATGAAGGGGGCGGGGCGGTGGCGGTATCGATTTCAAAGATAATACTGTTGTTAATCGCAATGCAAAGTGGGCTTACCCGAGTAGGCAATGGAAGCCATGCAAGGAATCGTCGCCACTGCAATCCAGAAGCTTCCAAGACCGATCATGAACGGCGCAAGAAAAGAACAGCTTGACTGCCAGTCCGTGCTCTTCTTCTGTCTTCTCTTCTTCTCCCGGTTCATCTGCTCGCTCAGGCGAGCGCTGGAAAATTTGGCACGTGGCTGCATAGTGGCGTCACTAGCGGCGATGTCGTCTCCGAAATTCGCCTAACGTATATAAAGCCAGTCCTCGCACTTTTGACTTCAATGAAGATCAGTGTCGGTACCGGTGCGACGGGAGCGTATATGGACTACACAGAACATGGCATTCCACATGAGCTGCAAAACTTGCGACTGCAACGTGAACGTTGATGACGTGTCCGAGTGCGCCTTACATCCTTCTTCGTGCACGAGATGATGCTGCTATTTCTTTCGAATTCCGCATTTATGTGCCTTTACGTGCCGTACACGACAAAACGTTTAGCGGCGTCCATTATTCGCAGCTCTTTTAATAGCGGAGCTGTTTTAAGCTCGCCGTTGGTCCGTGACGAGTGAACAGAAGTGATGATGATGATGATGATGATGATGATGATGATGTCCTCGTCTTTATGGCGCTCACTCACAAAGGGGTATGGGCCAAGAACCGGGCGGCAGGATGCTTGAAGTAATCACTCATTATACTAAACAAATCTTTAAATTTAGGTTAAAAAATGTAATTGTTGAAGGAGCAAGCGAACAGACTATCGTTTCGGTAGTTACTAAGATAAATAATAACAGATTTCGAATCAAGATTATGGACAGAGATAAATATACTAACACGGTAATCTTTTTGTTTCATTGATGTAATCGAACACAGTAGAGCAGACATCCCTGTGGCTATACCCTAACAAAGTGTCGCCAAATGATAAAATTTCTGGAACATTCATTGCTAATCCTAACTTCTTAAATGGCTCTACAAGGTATCTTTTTCTCTGATTAGAGTAGCGGCGACAAAATAAAAAGAAATGATCATCGTGAAACAGCACGCGTTCTCGTCGTCCTCTTCTTCCTCTTCGTCATCTCCTTCATCTTCGGCTTCGCTCCCAGAACACGTACGCCGATTTGTCCAGCGTGGGATGCAGCAACAGGGGTGCCCAGGCCCCTTCAGGACTTTTAATAAAGTTAGTTCTCTCTCTCTCTTTCTACTGGACGAGATAACGAGTACAGAGAGAGAGAGAGAAAGAGAAAGAAAGGGAAGGTTGAAAAAGAAAGATAAAAAAAGCAAGAAAGAGAAAGAAGTAGAAAGAAATATAGAAATAAGCAGAGACAGAAAAGAGATACAAAAAAGAACGAAAAAAAGAAAGAAAGAAAGAAGGAAATAAATAAATAAATAAATAAAGAAAAAGAAAGAAAGAAGGAAAGAAAGAAAGAAAGAAAGAAAGAAAGAAAGAAAGAAAGAAAGAAAGAAAGAAAGAAAGAAAGAAAGAAAGAAAGAAAGAAAGGATAAAGAAGGCAGGCCACCAGGCTCCGCACTTCCGTCAGGCTTGGCGCCACTAAAGCGCGAAGCAGCCTTAAATTTTTTTATTTGCGCGCAGTGACGATATAATTTTATCAGGTATTAACTGAAGTCGTAGATACGCGTGTACTTGCAATCGTGCGCCTTTGCCGCGAGGACCGCGAAAACGCAATTTTCCATTCTTGAGCATCAAAAGGACAGAACGACAAGAGACGTGCTACATGTGACAAAAGAAAATGCTACATGTAATCTTTTTTTTGGACGAATGCCAAGAGCATTGGAATTCGAACACGAAAGCATTAAGAAAAAAAATTACCGCACAAGCACTCCGTACCAGAGGAGCTGAAATGGGTTAATCCCACTGGGTTAATCCCGACGGTCCATTAAAGTCTTTCTCAATTATTGGTTACGTCTGTCCTGAAACATTAATTGGTGTCTGCCATCCGTGTGTTCTTTTCGTCACTTTTAGTGGAACAGTGATGGGTAGTGGGATTTGGCCAATCTCGGTGTCACGCACGTTTCTGCCCGCGGACGACTTCATTTCAGTGGACATTTCAGTGAGTAATGGGACTTGCCCAATTTCAGTGGCACATAAGTGCTAGGAGTTCTTGCGTACACAGGACGGACGAATTCCGGTTTCGCTTAGCCACGTAGCTTCGCTGTAAGAATTGTAATACACGAGGTGCTCGCCGTGTACGCTTTATTCACATACATTTTTTCAGGCCTGCACCAGAGCGGACGAGTGCCTTAGTGCGGGCGGCTTTGACACTTTCCATGAAGGCCTGTTGACGTAGCGCACATCCAGAATTTGTCAAGCCGTGCCGAATTGCCTCTAGAGCACAGTGCTTTCCTTTCACTCTCTGTTGGTAGACAGAAACAAACAAAGCAATAACTAAACAAGTAAATATGCACATAATAAATAAAAATAGTCAACAGCGAAAAAAAGTGCACTAAATATACACTTTCCTCTCTAAGGGAAATTCATGACAGATGGCTGGCACATTTTCGAGCAGTGTTCTGACATTGCGTGTAAACATTATTCAAGCTCACTTGAATGCATAGCTTGTGCATTTGAAATAACTCGGAAGCAAGCTGTCATTTCAGTGCAGTTTGTTTACCACGGCGTGAGAATTCTATTGCGAGTATGTTAGCGAGGCAGCGCATGACATGCCGGTACTTGCGTGATGGTAACACTACTAGTAAACATTAATAGCGTATGTGTCCAGGAGCGGTATTCATTTAGTCGTTTATGTCGTTGGATAGGTTTCAGAAAAAAAGTGCAATGGGTCTGTTTTATTGTGTCCGCGTGTTCAGTTAATCGGCAAGAATTACAGAACAGTGTTTCGTTTTTTAGTAGTTAACACCAGGACTTACCGAGATATCAGATCTTTGTAGTTGGTACATAACAAGTGCGCAGATCCACTCCCAAAAGTCGACGTCCGGCCATGTCTTTGGCGTGATGTGTAGGTACGCGTAACTACACTGCATTATCATAAAATCGCTGAACCTCCGTCCGGCAGACCGCATCAACATGTCCACGTCGGGGCATTCTGTGTGGGTGATATAGGCATCCACTAGCCCAGCTGTGACGTCCCTGTGTGAAATCGTACCATGTAAAACTTAACAATAACCAGTGTTCTGTCGTTTCAAGTTGTGACGAGAGAATAGATACACGAAGTTTTTCGGGGCGCTCTATAATGAAACAGTTGTGAATGCGTTTCAAGTAAGTTTAATCGTCTTTGCCTCTTGTCAACGTACTCACTAGATAGGGTAGGGCGGACAGCACGATATCGCACTTCACGAGTCTGGGTTACACTCAATATTAGGACAAATACAACAGGTTCGTTGGTTAGTTTCTTAGTGATTTGGGGCAGCCCAGTCTGAACGATAGGTCATGGATTAGACGGTGCAATGAATATGTCTGGGAAAAACATATAATTCTGTTTCCATGTCTTTTACTTGTACGAAAACTAGATGATAGCTCAGTTGCCGACAATGACGTGAAACCTCAAGATTCATGGGAGTTTGGCCCTGTATGGTAAATTGTAGTTAGCATCGAAACACGCGATGTCGTTCGGTCATTGAAATATGGATGACCTTGGTAAAGGGCAGTCGGTAGGACTCACTTCACTTCATCTGTAAGAGCTCATGATTGACATATTTGAACTCAATGTTGCCGTAAAGGATACTAATAGACAGGAATTTTCAGGCGTAGGTAAGTGACGAACCCTAACATGAGGGACAATAGTGAGCACAAAATTTCAGAAAAGGGAAGCGAGATATAGTAGCGATATGAATCATCAGTGAACACAGATCATCACTATACACACTGTGTCTGACACACCAGCGTAAGCAATATCAGTAGGAGATAGCAAACAATTAATGGAGATGGTTTTATTACTGGGTGTGTCCAGATAAGATCGAACACGAGGTCCCGGTCACCATTCCCGATTGTGATGAAATTTACTGTAGGTCTGGGCATTACACCCAGAACAATGGTTTCGCAGTGAGTTTTGCGAAAAAAAAATTTGTTCGCCTGAAAAAAAAAATATAAATTTTGGCCGCAAAAAAAAAAAAAAACGCTTTTCCGCCAATTTCGCGATTTCTGAAATTTGAGCGCACCTAGGGAAAAAACAGTGCACTTCTTCGTCACAATATTTATTCCCCTTAAAGATCAAGTGAAATACAATCTTATGAGTCTATTATTTCCCTTGCTTGTCGAAGCACGTTTGAAGAAAAAAAATCACAAACTTGGCAAATCGCACAAAATACTTCTACTTCAGGAATTTATTGCTGCAAGCAAGTTAAAGTGAGGATAATAAAAATCGGTACATATCAAGTTTGATACTTTCGCTCTCTTTTAAAATAATTTGCGTGGTTTTATCGCGCTCCGTTTTACTTGATAATTGGGCTGAAACGTACGTGATTTACCAAAAACGCCGACCTTTGAAAATAATTTTCTCAAAAAGGCCATTTTTAATTTTTTTTTAAATCTCTCTGATCGAAGTCAAGGACGTCATCTACCATTGTGAAGAAAACAGCGTTGCATTATTTTGGTTGCCAACAAGTTATAGTGCGTCAAATGTGACCATGCCAGACTAGCGGCCGCGTCGTTCGTTATCGGCTGAAAACTCTGGTATAAGTTGCTAAAAATACTTGTACGTGACATAATCACAAATCAGCAGCTCCACACCAACAAATGCGCAGCCCGGTGTCATGGTTCAGCAAGCTTTGTCTTGCGACCAGCCGCTTGACAAACACGCAGCAGCGGCCGCTCGATGCTGCGGGCGCTGACATTACATGCATGGGTGCCGGTTCGACTGCGGATGAGCTCCGCTTGAGCGCCAAACTACGCTCAGGGGACAAACGAGAGAAGGAATGCATCACTGAAAGTTAAAGGCCGGTAAGTGCCAGCAAATGTCATAGTATGCAACGAAAACTCTGCCGGCGATTTCCCATGCAGTGAGCGCCTCCAGTAGTGCGCTCATGTGTTGCCTTCTCTCTTCGGATGGCCTAAATATAATTAGGTTCATCCTATGAGCAACATATGGCACAAAAGAGAGCCATTGACATCTAAAGAAAGCTGTCATACGTGCTTCCGATGGTCGAGCAACTCAAACTGCAGTTGTTCATCTCGTGCCAGAACAGTTGTGTCAGCCAGCTGTGAAAAGAAGTGTGTCCAAGTCCTTTACTTCATTAAAGAACCGCTTTTACAATACTGTATTGTTGGGCGTCCGCAGATAGAATATTCAACGCAAGTCGAGCGTTTATCACGATATTATGCGGCTTCGGGCATAACAGCAGGGAAAAAAAATACATCCGTGCTGTATTGAAGGCGCTCACTGGGAAATCGCCGGCAGAGTTTTCGTTGCATACTATGACATTTGTTGACACTTAACGGCCTTTAACTTTCACAGTGATGCATTCATTCTCTCGTTTGTCCTCTGAGCGTAGTTTGGCGCGCAAGCGGAGCTCATCCACAGTCGAAGCGGTACTCATGTAATGTGAGTGCCCGCAGCATCGAGCGGCCGCTGCTGCGGGTTTGTCAAGCGGCTGGTCGCAAGACAAAGCTTGCTGAACCATGACACCGGGCTGCGCATTTGTTGGTGTGGAGCTGCTGATTTGTGATTATGTCACGTACAAGTATTTTTAGCAACTTATATCAGAGTTTTCAGCCGATAACGAACGACGCGGCCGCTAGTCTGGCATGGTCACATTTGACGCACTATAACTTGTTGGCAACCAAAATAATGCAACGCTGTTTTCTTCACAATGGTAGATGACGTCCTTGACTTCGATCAGAGAGATTTAAAAAAAATTAAAAATGGCCTTTTTGAGAAAATTATTTTCAAAGTTCGGCGTTTTTCGTAAATCACTTACGTTTCAGCCCAGTTATCGAGTAAAACGGAGCGCGATAAAACCACGCAAATTATTTTAAAAGAGAACGAAAGTATCAAAGTTCTTATGTACCGATTTTCATTATCCTCACTATAACTTGCTTGCAGCAATAAATTCCTGAAATAGAGGTATTTTGTGCGATTTGCCAAGTTTGTGATTTTTCTCTTCAAAAGTGCTTCGACAAGAAAAGGAAATAAAAGACTCATAAGATTGTATTTCACTCGTTCTTTAAGGGGAATAAATATTGTGACGAAGAAGTGCACCGTTTTTTCCCTAGGTGCGCTCAAAATTCAGAAATCGCGAAATTGGCGCAAAAGCTTTTTTGCGGCCAAAAGTTGTATATTTTTTTTTTCAGGCGAATAAATTTTTTTTTCCGCAAAACTAACTGCGAAACCATTGTTCTGGCTGTAATGCCTAGACCTACAGTAAATTTCATCACAATCGGGAATGGTGACCGGGACCTCGTGTTCGATCTTATCTGGACACACCCTACTACCGAACCTAAGCAACAATACACGCGTTAGCAAAAGTTGGGAGTGAAGCCTGGGCTCTGGAGCTCTAGAATAAGACGCAAAAATAGTGTTTCGCATTGAAGCGTTGTAGTCGAAACTGTAGACCGGCGTACTAATGGCATGATATTTGTTTTGTAAGTACAAAAAAATAACAGTTTTGTCGCAACGGCGAAGCAATGAATACGATTGCGACACATGGAAATATAACACTAAGAACGCAAATCAGCTCGAAATTTCCAGCGCGTTGCTCAAGCGCGAAGGACTCACGAAAAGAACACACGCAGGACGAGCGCGAACTATTAAGTGTAAAGCTCGACACTTAAAGCGCTCTGCTCAAGCATAAAGAAGGACGCGCGAAACGAACGCGCAGGTATACACAAGACGAGCGCGAACAAACAACTGTCACAGCTGTTACTTCTTTCTTTTTGAACAGCGCGCTCCTTTTGCAAACGCGGCCGCTGCAGCGAACGAAGTGACCTTCGTACGCTGTGTAACTTCAGCGCGGACATCGCGGCGAAAGCAGAAGACATACAAACCACCCCCCTCACGAGATAAGCGCGCACGCAGGCGACCACGCCTTGTAGGGCGAAGTGCTCCTGGCGACGCAGAAGGCGCGAGCGCATCGTAACGAGCGGGGCGACGGTCATTAAAGCGCGCCCCGCTAAAGCCCTGAAAAATATTTCTTACGCCTCTCGCGCATTTTGCGCTATCTCGCTGGTGACCGAGAAAGCACGCTGAAGTAAATGGCGTATATAAACAGCTCGCCGTTAGTATGCTGAAGGACATATGCTTCGTGGCCTATCCGTCTAACGCCGCGCACTGCGTAGCGAAAGGTCTCCCGTCCGGTCGATTCCGCGCTTCGGAAAAAAAATTGCGTAGCTTTCATATATATATATATATATATATATATATATATATATATATATATATATATATATATATATATATATATATATATATATATATATATATATATACACGGGCCCTGACGGCGACGGCATAATCCACCGAGAGTGTCCATGTAACTGCTGTCGCAATAATATACGCAACTGCTATCTCATGTCAGGAAACGCATACGCAATGGCGGCACACAACTGTTACTTGCAAGTAAGTTTACTTACTCTGTTGTAATAGTGTCTGTTTTCACGGCTTTAGCCAGATGAAAGGCAGCACGAGCCATCTGGTTCTTACTGCTATAGCCAGCGCAAACCAGGCAAGTGTGCGCCCTGGGCAAAAAGAGAACACACATACAGACATTATATATATATATATATATATATATATATATATATATATATATATATATATATATATATATATATATATATATATATATATATATATATATATATATATATATATATATATATATATATATATATACTGTGGGCATTTATTATGCACAGCTTCTCCATATATACGTTATCATCATCATAATGTATTTGGTTATGCATCCTCATCTTCGTCGTGTATCATCATCATTAGTGTCGGTTCACTGTGCCTGTTGGCTGCCGGGCCTTCAGGCCAAATAAACGTGTGCCCAACCAAGACCTCATCATAACACACACACACACACACACACACACACACACACACACACACACACACACACACACACACACACACACACACACACACACACACACACACACACACACACACACACACATATATATATATATATATATATATATATATATATATATATATATATATATATATATATATATATATATCCTTGTTTATTGTTCTTTATTTTTTTACACAAATATTGTGTTATACGAAGTGTACTTAGCATATATTATCTCGTTTTACATGTTGTTTGCTTACTTCTGTACAAAGGAACTTTCTCTAGTTCTGTATTGTTTCAAATTGTTTGTGAACTGTGAACCTACCGAGCTTTTTGTTTATCTTTTCATGCTACATTAAAAAAAAAATCGGCAGATCCTACGCCTTGTGGGAATCGGTTTCACGCGAAGCAGTCGGCGAGTAATTGTCTATGCTGCATTTTTTGGATTTGATAATAGCGTTACGAGGTAGATCCAAGTGTGTTTTTGTACTGGTTTTGTGCACATCGTGGGCTTCCCAGGAACGTCGATATACACTGGCGTTTAAACAGTAGCTTTTGGTCTGACCTAACGTCAGCACCCACATTAGAACACAGATGTCAGTATTATCGGAACGAAATGCACTTTACGGTGCGATGATGTGAATATCATGTGTAACTTTCGTTAGCGTATTCCTCCTGGGTCGAGCAATGCGTCAATATGGCTTGCTGAATCGTAGGAATACAAATCTGATGTTTATTAGACGGCTGCAAAAGCGTAACCAGCACTGGCACCACAATTGACGTTAACCCAACATGACGCCTGTATCACAGGAGTGCATATGTAATGTTTATTGCTTTGGTATAAAATTAGATACCCAGCACTGCGACAGCAATTTACGTTGCACCGACATTACGCCTGCATAGTGTCTTTTTCCCAAGCGATTTGAAGACCTGGCGTGGCTCTGTGGTAGAATACCTGACTGCCACGCAGAATGCTTGGTTTCGATTCCTCCTGAGGTCCTAATTTTTATTCTTTGCATTCGTCGGATGAATGCTGCCGGTGTCGGTTTTTCCCACGCTCTCGCATTTAAATTACCAATGTCCGTTCTCGCCGTTCCTTACTAGACAAACTGTCAATCGCCTGTGGCGCATGCCCGTATACAGCTGCCCGTGGTAAACACGTACGCGACAGGATTTTCGCGTTATTCACTGCAAGACCAAACAGTCATATTCTTCAAACCCTGTTACCCTCCCATACCAGCTGTGGTCTACACCAAGTTCACCAGGCGATTACGAGAGCGCCCAGACGTATAAGTGGCTAGATAGATAGATAGATAGATAGATAGATAGATAGATAGATAGATAGATAGATAGATAGATAGATAGATAGATAGATAGATAGATAGATAGATAGATAGATAGATAGATAGATAGATAGATAGATAGATAGATAGATAGATAGATAGATAGATAGATAGATAGATAGATAGATAGATAGATAGAAACGCTCAAAGTGCCTTAGGTTCGCTAAGAGTTTGTAGTTGAAGAACCGCCACAGGCGTGGTCAGACTTCTCCGACTCCAAAGCAGCGCTCCAGTGCATTATGTCACCATATCGTCATGGACCAAATGAACAGTTAGTCGCTGACATAAGACCGCTTCATCACCGCGCCATTGAGAAGCAACACAGCATAACCTATCAGTGGATACCGGGCCATTGCGGTATTGACGGAAATGACCGTACTGATTAAGCCGCCCGATCTGCCCATGATGCTCTCAATTGTGCAGCTATACCGCTGTCAAGAACGGACGCCGCAACAAGGCTTCGTTCACTTGCACGTGAACAGACACTGACACAGTGGAACTCGACGGAATTTACCAACGCCCGTCTTCACAACTTGGACCCGAATCTACAGCTCCGTCTTCCGTCGGGAATAACTAGAGCTGAGGAGACGCTCCTGTGCCGCCTGTGGCTCGGGGTGGCCTTCACGAAGGCTTACTCATTTCGAATTGGAATGGCCAGCAGCCCGACATGCGATTACTGTAGCTGCGAGGAGACAATCGCCCATCTTTGTGAGCGTCCTCGCTTCAGTGCACCAAGAGAAACTGTCCAAAGTGTTTGTTAGACTTGACAATCGTCCACTGTCGGAGGAAGAGATCTGAGGACACTGGCCGAAACAGTCCTCGGCACGGAAAGCTTTGAAAGCGTTGTTGCGCTTTTTGCGCACAACTAGTCTCATAGACAGACTTTAAGCAGTGTCGTTTATCGTATTTTTGTTCTTTTTTTTCTTCTTTTTTGGTAACATCTCTTCTCTATCATCTTTCACTCCCCCTTTCCCTTTCCCCAGCACAGGGTAGCCAGCCGGTCTGAGAACTGGCTAATCTCCCTGTCTTTCCGTTTTTCTCCTCCTCCTCCTCATCGCATTAAAAAAAATTTCTGTATGCTACGAAGAATTTACTATGTATTTTTCGTTTAATATATTTGTAAACCCCGGCACAAAGACCTTTCGTCAGGCGTTGCTATACCTTTAACTTCTGTACATTTCTTGGTGTAATTAAAAAAAACAGGTATCTGAATTTGAATAATCATAGGGAACGGGAGGGGGGGGGGGGGAGGGGTCGTATTTGGCGGTGGCACTTTCGTATTTTAAGCGCTACGCCTTACCATTAAGTCGCAACCTGATTGCTATTGAATTAAACGCTGAAACGGTGAACATTGCGTTGTTTAATTTACGATAAACCGGTATTCAAAACGTGTGCCTGTATCGAAACGGATGTCGGCAAAACTCATGTTTGAAAATTTGGCAGTCTCAACTTTAGTGAAGAAGTAGTTTACGAGCGGAAAGAACTAACACGATACTCTTTCGTTACGCCGTTTTTAGGTGGCATCAGAAGCCCATTAAACGTGTTCCATATGGGCAAAAGATAGGCCGGGAAATTTTAATTCAACTAGGCAGTTTTCAAAGCCTCGCTTAAAAAATTTAGTGCACGGAATATTTTGCAAAAAGAGGTGACCGCAGAAACCGAGGTTGGGGAGCGTTGTGAGAACACGCAGTTAAAATAGTCATAGGGATATGTAGCTACAGACGGCATGCGTTTGGTGCCACGGAGCAAGAATTCTTGGGTTGGTGTTATGGCTGATCCTGATGCATAGTAGAAATGAACGGAAAAAAAAGAACGAAACGAAAGTACAATTCACCTTTGGCCAAGCGAGGTAGCCGCTTCCAGGTCAGCTAGTTTAATTTGCAGCTCCACTGGAAGGAATTCCATTCGGCCCACACACATCATCCGTATACCAAGGCTATCGACAATATCCCTGTAAGATCGAGGCACATGGTTGACAATTGCAAAATGAAAATAGTTTCACGATGACAAGGGCATGCTTGCCCCTTCAGTATGAATCTGGGAGTCAAACAAGGTTCATGTAGACCCGTATTCGCAAAAGCTCGCCGTGGTGACTCAGTGGCTCAAACGGTCTGCAGCCGAGCACAAGGTAGCTTGTTCAATTCTACCCTTAAAATATATTTAGACAGTGTATAGACTGTCTAAACCCATTTTTAGACAGTCTATAGACTGCCTACTTCCATTTTTGTAAGGGATAGGCCGCGTTTTCCACATTCTGACAGAAATAGAATGCAACAACGTTTGTGTACGTTATGATCGCGCTTTGTGTTTGTGTAGTAATTTTATTACCCCTCAGGGAAAGATATATTTGCTCAAAGGAAAGAAAACTTTGTAATTAATCATAGGAAATAATAGCCATTGTTGAAAAAATTTGGCATTCTTCCTATGTGCTCTTTATACAATCATCGTTGGGCGGAATCGTGGTAGTCGAGCATTTCACTTTTACAAACTCGCAAGCATATGCGTGCGCACATTTGGAAAAAAAAAAAATATGCGACATGACCGACTAAAATTACGTAGTTGCAAAGTAGTTGAAACGCGCTTTTGTGCGTGAGAATACTATAAAACTTCGAATGGTATCCTTGCTGAGAGCACTAATCTCGGGCTAATTCTAAACATCTCAGCTTCTGAAACGTGTGCGAAAAGCCCGGTATACGCCTTTTTTGTATGCCGCTTCTCTAGGAATGTAGTGGTCGGAGGTCGCAATCGAACCCTAATTCGTGCTGAACAAGCGAACTTCCTATGAGGTAACGTTGCCACAATGAGGTTTTGTGGCTAGGGGTCTGCAGGTTTCACTTGTTCGTAAGAAAAACAAAAGAAAGCATATTTTTTACAGTTATTTGCAATAGCTTCGTAATATGCAAATATATATTCCCAGAGTACTTTTCTTGCATGATAACGAATGGCACTGAGGCTTAAAGAAAATGGAAAAAGCAAGGGAGGGCACCAGAATGCGTCGCAGCATCATTCGTACGTGACTCACAGAGTGTACAGGCTGTTAGCCCAGTTGTCGACGACTTTAGAGAAGAGAGCGGTCTTTTCGAAAGTGCTGCGCCGCAGGTGACGCAAAGCGAAGATGAAGGCTGTCACTTGGCCGACACCCGCTTCGAAGCACCAACGACATGCCTGGACATACAAAGGAGCATGCAAATGATACATTAATAATAATACCTGGGGTTTAACGTCCCAAAACCGCGGTATGATTATGAGAGACGCCGTAGTGGAGGGCTTCGTAAATTTCGACCACCTGGGGTTCTTTCGAAGTACACGGGCCTCAAACATTTTCGTCTCCATCGAAATTGCAGCCGCTGCGGCCGGGGTTCGATCCCGCGACCTTCGGGTCAGCAACCGAGTGCCATAACCACTAGACCACCTTGGCGGGGCGCAAATGATACATTAGCATAGACATTAACAAGGTTTAATGCGCCTGTCACTTCTATAAAAATCTTGCTCATGTACGAATTTCTCGAAAAAAAAAACTGCTATCCTCACCCTACTGAATAGTCGCGTTCCAACGGTGTACGTATGTCGTAGGTCCGTGCCCGTTCGCCGCGCAAACCGTCGGCTGCCGTCCGGCATGACGGCCACGTGACTGGGAACGGGCCCCAACTGCACGAGCCAGAGTATGGCAGCATGGTACCATGCTGTGCTGTTGTCCCAGAGCGCCCTTTCCTCCCATACTGTTCAAGAAAGAAGCTTTGGTTAGATGCAGGCCCATAGCCGGGGGGGGGGGGGGGGGGCTAGGGCTTCCCTCCCCGAAATTTAGGGGAAGTAGGTGTTTTTACCAAAAATAAATCATGAAAATAGGTGTTTTTCTAAAATAGTCAAGGTTTTCAGCAAGTGCCCCCCACCCCCTCCGAAAAAGATTCCTCGCTACGGGCCTGGTTAGATTATCCAATATGCGACAACTTGACGCACAAGGCCTGCGCAGGATTCTCCATTAGGGCGAGCCAAGTTTTACGCCCCCCCCCCCCCATTTGGTCAATTAAGTCCGAAGAAGAGGCTTCGCGGTGCACCAAAAATGAAAATACAGCGATAACTAACGTGCTTGTGCTCACAACGGTCTGCCTTTGGTCTCCAGCTCAACGGGGGTAGCGGTAGGAAGCAAAAAAAATGTTCCTGGCATGCAACATCAGAGGTCCTCGGTAGCCATTGTCGTCAAAATCATGCATGGCCATAACCCTGCACATTACGCAATGACGGGAAAGGTCCAACTGAGTAAAAATATGCGCCAGAGTTGGCGACACCTTTAGATGATAAGAGGGGCTGCCCCCCTCCCTAATTTAATCTGTTAAATTAGCTACCTAAAATTGTGATTTGCCGCTCAAGTAACGCTTTATCGCTTCAGATTACCCACCTGAACATGCGGTGCTGCGCTGCATGCGTGATGCACTTTTTAAGGAAATCGTTCGAACTAAGCAAAATTGCACGCCAGATACTATAACAATTAAATCACCGCAATCCATCCGCTGTAAACTTCAAGAGCAACTCACGTGACCGAATATCGGTTGCGCCATAACGGTGTTACCTTCGTCGCCATTGCAAACACAGTCGGACGGTGCTCTCCTGTAGCTGTCGAGAGCAATGTCGCTACGCTCTACCGGTATACGTTGCACTAGTTCCACCGCAGCTTTCCGGTGATTGTTCAGTAAACTGCATTTTTGTTTCTGTTTAACAAATACACAATTCCCTGGCCATAATAGCGGAGAGCGTGGCTGTCGAGCTTTCTGATGGTAGCGTTATGGAATGAGTCATTTTTGTTTATTTCGTTAGCAGCGCACCTGTATGCTCATGCAGCTCTACCAACAGCACGCTACATCGTGGGTTTGCCAAGCTGGGCCTAAAACCATTTTGCGAGTGAACGGGTTTGTCGTGATGAGACAGAATATTTAGCTAGAGGCTAATGAAGACGATTTGCAAGAAAGAATTAGGTGTCATGAATTTTTGCAGAAGAGACTCAACGAATCAGAAAAAGCGTCAACTTCAGCTGGTGAGTTCCCGTCGCAAAACCCATATATTTGACACCGCGCAAGCCCCAGTTCGTTACCATTGTCATAGACTAAAGTTATTACGCGAAACAACCGGACTGAGCGAAAGCACAAACACAACGCGGGGCATAGCGTACGTGTGTTCTCGGTCCAGTCGTCAGGTCCATCCTTTTTTTTTTGCGCATAAACGTGTGTCTAATCGATCAGCTCAATGCTGAATTTTTATTGTCTCATAGGCACATTATGTAAATAAACATGCTGTAAATCGTGGAACCGATATACACTCTCAAACCTTTCTTTAGGTACATAACCTTTTTACAATTAAGCGCCAGTGTATAGCATAACATTTTTCAAGCGTCATTGTCTGACGAGTTAAGAGGACAAGTGCACGACTCCATATAATAATATGAGATCAAGCGCATCGGATGTGCCACAGCTGAAATGCATACTTTTCATGACTGACATGTGAAGTCAGCTGGTTTAAAGTTCAGTTCACTCAGTTATAATAAAGCAGGCTATAATTTGTTGTGCTCTCTGATCACCGAGCGCAGATAACGGAAACGTCTGTCATTTTAGACTTGAATATGATTCGTATACTCTAGCCTATCATCTCACAAATGGGGTTATTTTTATACTTCCAGTTTGATTGTGCTGTCAAGCCCTGCGGAAACATATACTGCTCGCATATGCGATGTTCGCTTTGACTTAGCTTGCGACTGTTTAACCGGTAACTCGCAATGTGTGACCCAAGTGCGGGTACATGAACGTGTGTTACTTTTTAAAATGAAAATGCTACTTCATGCCTCACTATGTCTTTCACGACCTTTCTTTTGTATTCTTTTTTTTGGGGGGGGGGGGGGATGAAGGGTGTACGAGGTTGAAACGTAAAGTTTTCACTGATAATGAAGTGACCTTTCAATTGACTAATATAATGAATATAATGTTCTAGTAGAACTAGTTGTTGGGGTAGTTGGTGCATTGCACCAAGGAAATATGTCCAGCCAAAAATGGACCAGCACGCGAAACGGAGAAGGAGACAGGAAAGCGGCTAGACTACCAGCTCTTTAATCACCAAAGCGACGCTCAAATATATGCACTCACGCGGTCACATGGTCATATCACAATTGCTTTCACATCAACCGAACTTACCAAACAGGCATAACACAAAACATGGCATGCGATTACTGGAGTGTGTCATCTTAGTGGAGTGAAGTAGTAAGTAGACTCTACTAGTCATTTTAGTAGAGGTCAAGAACTCTACTGTTCGTTTTTGGCTGGATATATGCCCTTAATGAATATAAATATAGAAGTTGAGAGTTCGCAAGTTCCCAAGGGGTCGTTCTTCACTCAAGTGACCAGGAACTTCATTCCGCCGAGCACTGGGGCTGGAAGCGCGCTTGTACCTATTTTACTGATAGGTACCCAGCGGTAGCAACTCTCTGCCTGTGACAGCATGCGGTTGATGCTGAATCCGGAGGGACACCAAAGTAAAATGGGAAATCAGTTTAGACAGATAAATTATTTTTTCAGAACTCTACTGTCATTTATTTTGCCAACATAGGCTAATTATTAGAAGTGGAAATGAAGGTCAAAGTGTCATGCTCAAATTTCGCGCCTATACTCCAGCACGTGAACTTCGGTGCGACGTAGCGAATTTCAGTCATTTTGAGTATTTTAGCCACATCGGTTCAATGAAATTTTCTGAAACTTGCTCTGTTACTTAAGCCACTTAGAACACAATGTAAATCATTTTTAGCGACAAACCATTACGCAGACCCTCGCAGACGCCGTCAATATCTATGACGTCAGGGCGAGCTGGTGTGGGAACTTCAAGGTCGCCACGCGGATTTTCATTTTGCGCGTTTTCTGGCATACCAAGCGTCTTCTCGCTGTAAAAGTGGTGTTTTCGGCATTGTGACATTGTAATTTACCAATACGAGCAAAATTGTTTTTCTCTTTAGCGCCCCTTTAACTGAGGTAATAGTGGTATAAGGTACTCCTAGAGACACTCACAGAACTTCATTGTGTCACCGTCCAAGATGAGAACCCATATACAGCCGAGCACCTATTTGGGGTACTCTACCCGTTACAAAAACCGGCGGCTTCGGTCATCGAGTCCGGCACCACATTGTAGGCGGGCGCGCCTTACCTAAATTTCACCAATGCTGCTGCTTAAATAATGCCAGTCCTTTCATAAACCTTTCATAGTAGTGGCACTTTACCGCGCAATTCAAGGATTAAATAAGTTTATCGTACTATTCCTATGTAAATGATGAGATTAGATTACCGTGTGTACATATGCCGTGGACTATGTGACTAGGAATGATGCTGACAGGTTATAGAGGCCGGAGCACCTCCATAGAGCACGGTAGCAAGAGAGCTCGGCTTTGCAATGTGCCGTGTCGCACTCTGTTAAGAAATTGGGCGCTGTGTAGCAGCGGTATTGCCAGTGAAGTGGACTGTAGACTTCATTCTGTACATAAAGAAGCTGCTAGTGGACTACACAATTTTCCACTATTCGCCATATTCCACATCTCAGCCGTTAGTACTAAGCGCTGTTGCTTCATGGGAGTTTGCCTGACGTCACCGAGCCCAAGAATAATTAGCTGTATATTGATAATCTGTAAACTGCTGCCACTTATGAACTCAGAAAGGCATGCTAGAAGTTTTGGCTTGGGAATAGTGTTTAGGCTTTGTCTTGAAGCTAGCATTTTCTGGTTGCAAGTGCAGTGGCATCACAGTATGCGAGATGCGCTCACCTTGGTCTTGGTGGCTTGCGCGTTTGAATTGGCTTAAACACGGATCGAGAAGAAATCCGAATGTTTTCCGGCTCATTGCAGCTTGGCAGGCCAGTACGCAGGAGTAGCCGAGCTGAAAACTGGCTGCACAGCTGAACGCTGTAGTCTCATATAATTTGAGCAGCAACAGAGCAGCGATATTTATGCACCTGCGATGAGCGAAATTGCTGCGCTTTTTTAAAATTTTTATTGCTTCTCTCGCTGAATAGCTGACCCCAACACCGCGCCGTCATAAACCTTGCGACGCCATCCTACGAGTGAAACTGCTCATGTTAGCCTGTCCAGTAGACAAGTAGACAGGAAGCATCAACGTGATTAACGTGATTATCTAATGCCTTTGCGGATAGTGGCTTGATTCATTTCTGCCAAAGCGGCATAGTATGTCTGTATTATAAAAAAATGCCTTGTAGTAAAGCATATGATGATAGTTTGACAATGAGCCTGTCTATTCCTTGCTTCATACCAAACACAGCAATTACAAACTTCTCTTTTGAGTCACGCTGGTTAAGGCTGAGGAAATTTCTCTTTTTGCTGTGCCAATTTTACAGCAATAGCTGCTTAGTATGCGGTGCGTATAAAATTTCGGCAGATCCGACGTACCGTGGGAATCGATGTTATGCGAAGCATGCGCAGGAAGGTGTCTGTGTCGTACTTTTTCACGAGCGAAACGTTACGGAACGACGCTAGAACTGTGCAAATGCTATACGTACACACATATTTTGAAGAGTCGCATATGCGTTATATAACCAGTTGTTTACAGTTGCGCAACGATACCAACAGCAACATAGGTGTTATCAACACTAGACGCAGTTAGCTGATATGTAGTGCTTATATTTTTCAATACTGGAAAGCACGAATAATAGTACAATGAAGGAAAACAGATGCACAGGACGGGCGCTACACGTAACTAAGCATTATTCAGAAAAGTTTCCCTACATATATACACAGCCGAGTGGCACGCGCAGGCGCATTGCACCTACGTTACAGTCACCGTTGCAGTTGTTAGAGTTGTTATGCTTATACTTATCCGTTATGAGGGAGAACGCAAGCACGTTTCACGAACCCGTGTGCATGTGTGGAAGGGGTTTTTGACGCTTCTTGAATAAGGTCGTCATAACCGTGATCAGTGAGTACCAGCATCTGGACAGGACTTTTTATCGGATCCGTTCGTGATCGCGGCTACGAACGGTCTAAGTGTAGTGAAAGGCGAGGTATAGTAGAGCTGGTGGAAACCGCGGATGGCTTTTACGAAGAAATTATCTATGATGCCTCCTGTCCTGGACGTGGCACCGAGGTCTTGTGATGCCCTGTCCACATCCAAGCCGTCTTTCATGCCGTCTATAAACCAGGCGTGTTGGGTTTTGATAAATCAATGCTGAAGTCACGGCTAATTATGAGAGACACGGTCCTCTCGGCATAGTTATTGTAGGAAGCATGACCCCGCTTATTTCGTAGTCTACGTGGTCGACGTTGCGGACAACGTGGACGAGTGGATCTTAGCCCAGCGTCCTCCATAGATGCTCTGTCTTCAGCTCCCTAACTTTGCTTGCGTCGACCGCTGTGGTGCAGTGGTTACGGTGATCGGCTGCTGACACGAAGGTCGTAGGTTCGATCCCAGCCGCGGTGGTCGCATTTCGATGGAGACCAAATGCCAGAGGCCCGTGTACTGTGCGCTGTCAGTGCACGTTAAAGAATACCAGATGGTCAGAATTTCCGCAGCCCTTAACTATGGCGTCTCTCATAATCATATCGTGATTTTGGGACGTACAACCCCGATTACTATTATCATGACTTTCCTTCCGCGTCAATGTGTATGTTCGCGGTTACTGCGTTGACTGAGACTCAGTTATTACCTGTGGCACATACCCGCATAACATGAACACTGGTATGCGGGTATGTGCCACACGTGACTGAGGGAAAGGTTTTCATGAAGTACGCGACAGGTATTTTGCGTTATTCATGCAATCACCAGTGAATCGTGTTCGTCGTACACTCATCCTATGCCATGCAAATTTTGGTATGTTAAAACCTATGGAGACGACCGGGAGAGCGCCCAGACGTAGGCGGCTAGATAGATAGATAGATAGATAGATCGATAGATAGAAACACCCAAAGTACCTGAGGTTCGCTAAGAAATGCTTCGCATTTAAAAAAAGGTCCTGTGCGCGACTTCGTCGCGTCCTGCTGGACCTAACAAAAGTTGTTCTCATTCATTAATTCGTTCATTCGCTCATTTATACTGACGGGAACACAGTTGTAGAAATAACTGAGGAAATCAGTACTGACAAGAAAGCTCGTTAAACATAGGATGTTTATCATAATTAAACGTGAATTGTTGGCAAGTGCTGCAATAAAAAAATGTGATTAACTAAGCTAGCACGCTATTCCTTACAGAATAGACAACGATGCGCTAGCTGCGGCAGTGCCTCACTTGTTGTTCTCCTAATATTGCCTATATAAGATTTCTCTCTGGAGGGAGGAAATGTTAAAAAGGACCACGGTAAAACCCCTCTTTCCCGTCGTTCTCACTGACAATTTTAAACCGCAATAATACTTTCCGTATACAGTCGTTTAAAAAGAGCAACATTCTGCGCAAGTACAAAATGCCACTTCTGACAGCTCGTGGCAGCTTTCTGACCGTACTTTAGGACTGACATGTCCCGTTGGGTCAGTTCAGTGACCTAAAACGCCTTTCTGACTGTTCATGCGCCCTCATACAATAAACGCAATAGCTGGACGATGCAGAGAGACGTTTTCTTGCTGCAATGAGGTGTGTGAAGGAAACTGCATACGAATACTATCACAACTAAAGACGCACTTTGTGGAGCATAGTGACAAGTCGAAATGCCTCGAGTCCCGAAGCGCATACATGAATAATCTTACTTAACAAAATAAAAGAAACTCGGGACTCTGAAGAAGGATGCGCGACGAGGCCAAGTAGGTTTTATGCCAGTCAAGCAGGTCCATTGTGTATCCTTGAGCGTGAGTTGCTGAAACCTGAGCGGATGCGAGTGAGCTTACCATTCCCACAGCCATTTATTTTCCCAAAGTGCCGGGCATGTGCCTTAATCTTACGGGGCATATGGTATTGCGAAAGCTAGGAGGCGGGCTAGACATCCCGCCGCCGTGTTGGGAGACATAAAACTTTGAAATGGGCGTCGTGATGCGACTGATGCATGAGCTTTCGAGGTATGGCTGTTTGCTTATTTGTTCTTTTGCGTGGTAGGTAATCATCGAAGCCCTGATGTCGTGGGCCGCACGGAGGCAGTGTGGCGGTTTAGTAAAATATTTTAGCAGACGTAACCATTGACAAAAACTTAGTTTTGGGGTACCAATTCAGCTTACTAAGATTGTCTGACGCTTTTCTGTAAGCTGTTCCTCGATATCAGAAATAAACAAATAGAATACATTTAGAACGGTGTTATTGCGTCAACAGGCATCCAATTATGATTAATTATAGGCCACGTAAAAGCTTAGGGTAGTAATGGCCCACTTCGGCGCCATGTGGTAGCAATGCCGTACTTGACGTTTTTCGGCTAGTCGAGAACGGGCGCGAAAACAATGTCCACTGCCCACTATATGAGAGGCCATCGAATATGCTTCGAAGCAATAACAGCTTGAAACGTGTGCGTTCAGACATGCACCACTGTTGACACGTCTTCTGGCTGCATGCACCGTTCGTTGAAATCGTTATGCGATCGTTATACCCGTGTCACACGGGCGCGCAAAAAGTCTTACGTAAGCGGTCTTTTACTATGTTGAAAGAATTTTTATGAATAGGCGTTCCCTCGCAATCACACGGCACCGACGATCGCTTTTTAGAGGTTCCTTCCGAATGCGCTACCGAAAGAGTGGCGCTCGCTTTCAAAACAGAACCAGCGAAAAGAAAATTATGTATCTCGACAGAAGATGACCAGATTTATTGTATGGCACGTTTGTTGACATAACTTTAACTCCACTTGAAAAAAAAAAAGGTTCGCGCATTAGTATCTTCAGAAGCGTTTGCAAAACTGGCGGCCTTTATATATTATTGTGGCAACAGTGGGTGTCTGTTTTCCTTGTTAGCGCTCTTGTCTGCCTCGCCATGTATGACCGTACGGAGGAAAAAGTGACAATTGCAAGTCTTGTAGCGTACCATCTCTCTCTGGAAAACGAGGCAGACGCGGCGAGCAGACGCGTCGACGGGCTGTGTACACCGGCGTTTGCCTTTCCGCGCTCACTCTCGTCCATGTTCGCCTCTATGCGGGCTGCAATAACCCCAACCCGTTCGCCATGTTTGCGAGAGTACACAAAAAATAAAGTTTAAATGGTTTTCTTACGCTGCTTACGACAAATTAAATTTATTTTTATGGTGAGCCCAAGTCACACCGAAATAAATAGTTGCCGATTTTTTTCACCACTTCGTAAATGCTGGCGCCGACTGGTTTCGAGGCTACTCCTTTACCGCCGTGAAAGTATGGGTGTGTTCCAATACTCACCGTAGACGGCTAAATAGACAGCTAAGTGGACAGCGGCCATCTTAAGTCCCATTCCAATTCTCACGTAGCCGGCAAAATAGACAGCTTCGAGAAAGACAAAAACGATGCAGGCTACTTTGCTGTCCAAACAAGATGGCGGCTCAGCGCAATGCTCGCGTAGCTCGGATCTCGCCGGTGTGGTCGTCTGTACACCAGTAGGCGCTTTTCCAGGCGCTCAATGTAAGCTACGTTAATTTTTTCATAGGTTTGAACACGAAAGAGGCTAAAGAAATAACATTTACGTTTGTTTTTCTTAGCTTTCTCTTCTCGACGCGAGGTGGCGTCACGTCGCGTAGACGTCTTCTAGACGCGTTCCATTTGTCGCACAACATGACCTCGATGCTGTCTTCTAAGCTGTCAGCATAGACTGTCTACGATGCTGTCCAGAATTGGAACACAGCCTATAGACGATTTTCCGCAGCGGCGCACGGGCGCTGCCATGTTTGATCACGTGATCGTAACTGGCCTTCCCCCAGCCATTTGCCCCAGCCAACGCATTGGGCCAGCGATGCGGCCGTGGCCGTACCACACAAGCTGGTTGCAGCAGGGTGTAAACAAGTCACATGCTTTCGCAGCAAAACATAGTTCTACATGTAATCGCCTCAAAGTTGAAAACATTGAGACATTTGCGTTTGTTTGGTACGTACCACGCCACAACGATAAGCGATATGTTTAATCTACTTCGTATTTATGGTGTATGCCTTTAATTGTTGTATTAGCAACCGCCAGCAGCTGGGGTTACAAGCCAACATGGCAGCACCCATGTAGACGCGACAGCCCGCTTCGATCCGAACTGGCGCTTGCTACTTGCCCGTTGTCCTCCCAGCAATAAATGAATGGCAAAATCGGCCATCGCTTTGAGTCAGTTCACGCTGGAGAAAAAGCGTCAGCTATGCTTTGTCTTTATTATTGAGATCAGCTGCGTTTATTTAGCCATGCCTGCTAAGCCTTGCCTCCGACAATATGAGAATGAACCTTGGAAACACTGCTAAATACCGACGAGAACATTGCTCTCGAAGCTTCAGGACACGAATATAAAGCAAATAAATGCGTAGGTTTTGAACTTACGGGCCACACAGCGCAGGAAGACGACGTGATAAATTCGAGGCGGAAGGAAACTGCATCCACAGGTGCCGCCATGTTTACTTTTCCGGCGCTGCCGTCTGCTCGCTTTTACTCGCGTGCGCGCAGACGCTGGGAACGCCGAGCCAATGCCTCCTTGACTAGATGCCCGCCGCGTCGCTCGCTTTCCCATTGCGGCGGCGGTTCCCTTAGTTCACCACAAAATCCGTGAGGCAGCGCTCGTAGCCTGACCGACTTCCGGCGGCAACGGAAATACGCTTGCACCTTCGAGACTGTAACAGGCGTGATGGCAATCTCGGAGGCGGCAGCACGTGACCTTTGTTAGTAAGTAAGTTAAAGTAAGTAAGCAAGTAAGGTGTTCTTATTCCCTTTTAACACAGGAAAGGCGTTTTAAGTGCCGCAGGAGGAAAAACCCCTTGCATCCGTTGCAGGCGTGCGCTATAGGGGGCGCTCGTGGCCTGACCGCGGGGAAAAAAAGAGGGAGAGGGTACGGAACCGGGTTACCGGACCACACGGCGGGCATCTAGTCAAGGAGGCATTGGCCGAGCAGACGACGCGACGCGGATGGAGACATATTGAGGAGCGCTGCGAAAGGCCACGGCAGGGGGATGGCCATGAAGACGGCCACGGTAGCCATGGTAGGGGGACGGCCACAGTGCGGTGGCGCCATCTAGTTTTCATTGAACAAACCAGCTGCGGAAAATCGTCTATAGACCGTTGCATCGGGCGAGGAGGACCGGACTGGCAACCAGCGCTTTCCTCCTTTCTGGCACGTGCGCGACGGCGCGGAGTGTGCGGCTGGTGCTTGGATGAGTGTCGTTTTCGAACAATTTTTGCGTGTTTAAGGCCGATCTGCGTATTTTGTTCTCTTTTAATGCGATGTCAGCCAGCGAAAGGTCAACGGGAAACCACTGTGCCGTTTTTGGTTGTTCTAACAACTAGATTAAAAAGGAAACTGCTGTCTGAATAAGTATGCGACGTGCATCACCAAACGCGGAGTGTTTGCGGTTGTGCGCACTCTTCAAGGTACATCGTTTGTGTTACTTTACAGGCTTCTAAATCGGCAAGTGCCGCAATATATCCGGAATTCCCAGTGTTCCACGCAGTCAAATATCAATTGGATATGGCCAGATTTGCGAGCAAACATAAGCGGTCAAGTACGGCCCCGTCCGGTAAAGTCCAAAACGTCTAGCCACCTGAGTTGTTTTCGCTTTGTTTTAATATTATATTTTAATATGATGTGTTTGGTCTAACAATTAGCATCGTAGCTCCGCTCAACATGGTGATCGCAGCAGTTGATGTATACCGATACTAGCCAGGACGAGAAATCCCTCACTTTGCAGCGGGGTAACCGGCATCATACATCTAATTATTGCTCCGTACCAGCATTGTAAAAGCCGAACGTTCAATGAACACTACATCAAAAGGACGTGACGAGATCTTTGTTGTGAGGTTGCAGCTTCCGCAAGACAGCGGGGTGTATCGTATACAATGAGCGATATGAAAGCCGAATAGTAAAAAAAAAAAAGAGTTCTGCCGCTCCGTGTGTAGAACGACTACCTCAGGAAGACAAATTATCACGTGGTCAAGAACCATGTCCGACAAGTCGCGCAGTGATATAGAGCATAGTTAATTCTCCTCTATGCGCGATACAAAAACCACGTTGGTACGCTTGTGTAGTGTTTCTTGAACTGCCAGTTTTGCTGCTTAGCTTTGCGAACGACGGCAAGAATTTTGCAAAAACGACACATCTGGTAGATGAAGTTAAAAAACAACGCGAATCACCTCAGATGCCGATCAAAGGCTCGAGCCTGGGCGCGCTTCGTGCCTCACCGGCAAAAGGATCTCTCTAACCATCTTCATCTTATCGCCGCCGAAATCCAATCAAATGTCACGACTCTTAAAAGAAAAAAGAAAAAGAAGCGCGCTGGCATGTCAACATCAGCATCGTTTTTATGTACCAGCCCATTCCTGTCAACAGCTGTAATTTTGTCCACACGGGTGGACAATAAACGAGCGAGTAATAAGCGGTCACTTGAAACTTGAGAAACAAGACAGGCACCTGTTTGTGAGCAACAGGTGCCGCGCCATGAAATCGAGACTGCGTGTTCACGCACGAACACATGTACGAGCGGTAGCCGGTGCAAAAGCATAAACACACCGTGAATGAAAAAAAAAAACTAACTAAAAGATTTATTGTCTACACTAAGAGTGGCGGAACTTGCCTGCCCTGCTAGAACGAGTCGAAATATTTGCGTGGTTTTCGAACAGATAGTGCCGAAAGTATATGACATCGACCACTTGCGACACGTTCGCGCCGCCGTATATTAACATCATTGACCCTCAGCGGATCAAACCTTTTCAGGACGTCTTACAGACTCATTTCCTACGTAGACCACATCTCTTGATATGAAATTGAGCGTGCCAGAACGAAAAAAACTGGCTGCAACTGCAGCCGCACGCATACCTTCCATACAAACGTGGAGCTTCGCACATGCCAGTGGGTTGCCAGACCAGAGAAGGCGCCGCCCGCTAGGCAACATGGCGGCGCCCACGAAAAAAAAGGTCTATAGTGTGTGCCGACCGCGGGCGTCGCGGTGGCAAGGAGAATGATGCCTTCCACCGGCGGCCACCAGACGGCGATAGCCGTAGGGACCATGCAGTGAGGACCTTGAGGACCGTGCTTGTGGCGCCCTCACCCAAAACAGCTGCCGCTCAGCCGACCCGCGTTCGCCCATTGACGGCGACGCGACGCAGCAGGCCGCACCTGTATTTTTATGTAGCGGCCGTGTCATAACACTTGCAGATTTTTTCGAACACGTACCTTTTTATTGAATCAGCTCTACAAGCTAGTAAATATTTGGTTAAAAACGCCAGGCCTGCGCTGAAACCGCAGCACAGTCGCAGCGAAAGCCGGAAGAGCGGCGTTTCTAGAGCCCGTTGTAAGCTCTCTTGGGCCTACTAATACAAGTACACTAGCAAGGTGCCCACTACGCCATAAATCAAAATTTTTGTGAAGTTGGGAAGCACCTACTAAGCCATTATTCGTCATTCTGCGGAGAACCGTGGAAACCGCTGCACATCTGTAAGGCATTTTGTGCTCTTCGTTTGTGCTGTACGTCCAATTTATGGTGTTCTAAATCTGCTCGGCAGAGCTTCTGACAGTGGGTGCATCGCGTAGAAGTATTTTCAGTCGAAGGTCGAGTAGCTTGCTGGCATTTGTCCAGTATGTGTGGTGTGTATGCAGAGTTGGCCAGAACTTGGCTTAAAAAGATTTCTTGCTGGTGAGTAAACCCACCCTAATCATTTAGCATGCGCGCTGGTGAAGCTTCCTTTGTTGACGCGACGACTTATGACGATGAAGAATTATGGCTCAGCCCTTTGTAATGGGTTGGAAGCTTTAATAGCCCACCAGTTATCGAGGAGACCACTACGATATAAATCATTGTAATTTTAATGAGACCCCGAGGAAGTGGATCATGCACTTATAGGCTTCCTTGGCAACCAATACAAGTGCACTTGCGAGGAACCCACTACGCTATACATCACTGTAATCTTTTAGAAGTAGGGCAGCAGGCACTGTGCCATTTTTCGTCATTCTACGGAGAGCGTTAGTACCTGCTAAACGCATATAAGGCATCATGCGCACTTTGTTGATGCTGTGCCTGATGACGATGAATTATTACGGCAGAGCCCTTTGTAATGGGTTGGAAGCATTCAACAACCTACTCGTTGCGCAATTCGCATTATGTGACGCCTGGTTACAGAATTCGCGTTGTGCGACGCTTGGTGCTTATTTTACTCTTCTACCACGCTATATTGCATATGCTAATGTGGTTCCTTCCCGACATGAAGCCTGTATAGGACCTTTTTGCAAAGCAGTTTCAAGCACCGGCATGGCTCAGAGGTTTAATACTGGACTCCCACGCAGAGGGCCCACGTTCGAACCTCGTTCCATCCTAGAATTTTTAGATGTGAAGCATCTTATGACGGAGTTCAATCCGGCGGTGGTGGTGGTGCTGGTGGTGTGCGGCGTGACCACCCTTACTGCGCATGCGCAAACCTTCTCCACTTCCCCTCTCCCTCTCCACATCACCTCTCTCCTTCCCTTTCCCCTCTCATTTCTCTTTCCCAACCCTTCTCCACTCCTCCTCTCCCCTACCGTCTCTCCTCCCCTTTCCCCTCTCTCCTCCACTTCCCCTTCCCCCTCTCCAATCCCCCTCTCCACTTCCCCTCTCTCCTTTCCGCCTCACCACTCCACCTCTGAAACGCGGGCTTTATATGCCGAAACACTGATCCGCATCGCCTCATGGTCCCCTTTTAGCGGGAGATGGTGTGATTTTTTTTCTTATTTCGTTTTTTTTCTTATTTCGAGCAATACTGGTTATGGACACCGGCGGCGGCGGCGGCGGACAACTACGGCGCCAAAAACGGCCGGTGAAATGATCGCATAACAGCTTTCGCTGTAAAATTCGGCATATCCCACGCGTTGTGGGAATCGGTTTCATGCGAAGCAGCCAGCGAGTACTTCTATGCTGTATTACAGCGAAAGCTGTTATGAGATCACAACAAGGGCAGTTTTTGGCGCCGTAGTTGTCCGCCGCCGCCGCCGCGTAGGTGTCCGTAACCACTATCGCTCGAAATAAGAAAAGTAAAACGAAATAAGAAAAAATTTCCAGGATGGAACAAGGTTCGAACCTGGGCCCTCTGCGTGGGAGCACAGTGTTCTACCTAGGAGCCATGCCGGTGCTTGGAACTGCAAAAAGACCGTATGCAGGCTTCTTGTCGCGAAGGAACCACATGAACACGTGCAATGTAGCATGGTAGAAGAGTAAAATAAGGACCAAACGTCGCACAACGCGAATTCTGTAACAAGGCATTACACAATGCGAATTGTGCAACGAGTAGGTTGTTGAATGCTTCCAACCCATTACAAAGGGCACCGCCATAATTCTTCATCGTCATCAGGCACAGCATCAACAAAGTGCGCATAATGCCTTACATGCGTTTAGCAGGTACGACGGCTCTCCGCAGAATGACGAAAAATGGCACAGTGCCTGCTGCCCTACTTCTAAAAAAATTATGATCATTTATAGCGTAGTGGGTTCCTCGCAAGTGCACTTCTATAGGTTGCCAAGGAAGCCCATAAGGCTCCCATGATGCATTTCCTCAGGGTCTCAATAAAGTTCTTTGCCTGTCTCTCTCTTTCTCACGTTGACCTATGTTGTATAGCGTGGTTGGAGAGTAAAATAACGACCGGGCGTCATACGGTGTGAATTGTGGGTTGTTTAGAGCTTCCAACCCGTTACAATGGCGCAGCCATTATTCTTCATCGTCATCAACCGTCGCATCAACAAACTGCGCGTAATACCTTACATGTGGTAGCTCGTTTCTCCGAAGAATGACGAATCATGTCGTGGTGGGTGCTTCCCAACTTCAGAAAAATTATGATTTGTGGCGTAGTGGGTACGTTGCTAGTTTACTTGTATTAGTATAGCTACAAGAGAGTTTATAACGGGCTCTAGAAATACCGCTCTTCTAGCGTTCGCTGTGACTGTGCTGCGCTTTACGCGCAGGCCTTGCGTTTTTTTATGGCTTTGAGCCAAGCGTTACGAGGTGGATCGACGTATTTTTGTAAGTGTAGTAGTAGTTGTAGTAGTTGCGTGCACATGGTGGGCTTACCAGGCACGTCGAGAACACTGGCAATTAAAGGGTAACTTATGGTGCGATGTAACGTCAGCCCTCACGTTAGAGTACATACGTCAGTATTATCGAAACTAAGTTCACATTATAGTGCAATCATGTGAATATCATACGTAACTTTCGTTAATGTATTCCTCTGAGGGTCGAGCAATGCTTAAATATAGCTTGCTGAATCATAGGAATAGAAATATAATGTTTATTAGACTGCTATAAAAGAGGAGTCAACGCTGGAACCACAGACGTTAATCTGATATGACGCCTGGATCGCAGGAGTACATATGCAGCGTGTATTGCTTTGTTATAAAATTAGATAGCCAGCACCACAACCACAAGTGACGGTGCACCGACATTACGCCTGCATAGCGTGTTTTTCCAAGGCAGTTTCTAGACCTGGCGTGGCTCTGTGGTAAAATTCCTGACTGCCACGCAGAATGCTTGGGTTCGATTCCTGCTGGTATCCTAATTTTTATTCTTTCCATTCCTCGGGTCAATGCTGCAGATGTAAGCTTTAGGGGCGAAGCTCCTCAGGGTGTGGGCTTGTCTCTCCTTTGTAGTATGTCGTAGTAGGCAGCCATGCATAGTGGGCTGTATCCACTCCATTGGATAAAGATGACGATTACGACTGATGACCATGAAGAATAAGCGCGTTCCAGTATAGTGGAATGTACCCACTACACGTGATAACGATGATGATGACGCTGATGACCATGAAGTATAAGGCGTTCCATGACGAATGACGACTGATGACCATGAAGAATAAGCGCGCTCCAGTATAGTGGAATGTGCCCACTACACGTGATAACGATGACAATGACGCTGATGACCATGAAGTATAAGCGCGTTCCAGACCACACGTTCTCTTTCTGCCATGGATGAAAACGATCGTGAACGTGCTCTCGCCCTCGAAAGGCAAAACTGCAACGCCGACAACAAACGTTCCCCTGAGTTTAACGTCATATATGAGGACCCCCACGTTTGTGTGTCAGGTCTTTGTATGATGATCGAGTGGGCACAATTTACGGGGATTGACGGTTTACCAGATTACCTGCGGAACTTCGCCCACTCATCATCATTCACTTCGTGGATATGGCGTGATTTTTCTTAACGCTCTGGCATTTAAATTGCCAATGTCTATTCTCGCCGTTCCAGGGTAGGTACGGTACGGTACGAAGAACTTTATTAAAGATCCGGAGAAATGCCACCACCCCTTAGGTTGACACCGCGGGCCTCTCCCACGTGGGGACAGTTAGACCTGTCCTAACCGCCGCATCGCAGGCTCTCTGGACAGCCGAAAGTTGATGCTGATATTCCGATCTCTTGAGGGCCGAGCTCCAGTTCTGCTCTGTGAGGTCCTTATCCCCACGTAACTAGGGGCACCGCCAAAGCATGTGCTCTAAATCGCATGTTCCCCCGCAGCCAGGGCATTGCGAGCTGAAGTCACTTGGGAACAGACAGTGCATGATAGCGAGATTTGGATAAGAATTAGTTTGTAGCATCCTAAGGGTCATCGCCTGTGGTCTCGTGAGCTCTTTATGTGGTGGAGGAAATACTCTTCTTTCTAGATAGAAATGCTTTGTGAATTCATTAAATGTGAATAAAGTGTCTCGGACCTCTTGAACCCTGCTCTGTGACAAGGCTATAAACTGTCAATCAGCTTTGGCGCATACCCGCACACCACGGCCCGCGTTAAGGGTATGTGCAACACGTGTCTGGAGGAAGGGTTTGACAACGTACGCGACGAGATTTTCACGTTATTCATGTCACGAACAGACAGTCATATTCGTCAAATCCTCTTACTCTCCCACGACAATTTTGGTCTACAAGTTAAGGAGGCGATCATGAGAGCAACCAGACGTAGGCGGCTAGATAGATAGATAGATAGATAGATAGATAGATAGATAGATAGATAGATAGATAGATAGATAGATAGATAGATAGATAGATAGATAGATAGATAGATAGATAGATAGATAGATAGATAGATAGATAGAAACGCTCAAAGTGCGAAAAGTTCGCTAAGCAATAGAGATTCTTTATTTGGGAAAATTAGGTGAATAGTGGGGGTAAGTGACGCAGTAACTGTCTCCCAGGCGAGGACACCACAACCGCGACACCTGGGGGGAAAGGGAGAAAAGTATAGGAGAAGTTAGTTTCGCATTTCAAAATGCAATAAGGGGGAGGGGCGGAATCGAAGCCATCGAAAGTCGATTGGTTGGTTGGTTGGTTAGTTCTTGAGCGTCCTGGTGCAACCCACCCTGAGGGATCATCCATGAATCCAGCGGTAGATTAGTTTGAAATTAGAGTACGAAAAGTCAATACTGATATAAAAAAAGTTGAAACAAAAATTACTACGTTGCACATTGTGAAGAAGGTGACAAGTGTTACTAGTGGATTGATTATAGTAATTACGTACAAGTGTTCCGGTCGCCTCGTCTCCGCTACCCTTTGCCCCTTGCGCCTAGCGCAGCCTCGCATTGGTTACCGCTTCTCCTCTTCGCACCCAGCGCGCCCTCTCATTGGCCGCCTCCTTCCCCCGCCTTCTCTCTTCTCCTCCGAGTCAGCACATTCCTTTCACCGAGCTGCGTAACGACAACGGTGAAGCGTCGACTAAGAACAGTTTCGCCGTTAAAAGAAATTGTCTGTTGTTTCAATTTCATTGCACAAGTAGTACGACGGGGACACCTTGAGCCCAGCTTGTGTAAGAAAAATTCTGTTGCAGAATTCGACCGCGTAAATTGGTGAAAAAAACAAACAATCTTGTAATTGTAGATATGCACACCATTGTTTATTCTTAGATGAAACGTCTTAGATGTCCGACGTATTTAAATTTATCCAGTGACAATTTTCCCACCTCAGAAAATGTAATACATCGCGGAACAGGCTCATTCTCTTCTTTTTCTGCTATATGAACAGTATTAATAAAACAATTTTCGCAGTTTTTCTGCGTCGACAGGTATCTTCATTGATGAGACAAAGAAGAAGAAGAACCGAGTGGAAGGCCGAAGTAGAATACATAGCAGCGATCAGATATAGAAAATTAGCAATTTGTACAGATATGATGGAAACTATAACTAAATGGACAGAATATCAACACCTTAAATTTCCATGGAAACCTAAGTGGAGTCAATCTAGAAAGTTTGAGGTTATTATTTCGAAATTTCGATGCCGGTGTCCCCCCATTAAACTTATATTTACACAGAGCTGGTTTGGCGATATCACCCCTTTGCCATTTTGCCAAGAAACAGAATCTATTGAACATTATTTTATATCATGCCGCAACTATTCTAAAATTAGGAAAAGACTTCTGGTTATTCCATTTTCGACGATTGGTTTAAGTTTAACTGCAGAAAATGTTCTAAATTTCGGTGCCTCTGTTTTGGGACATTGTCATAGAGAAATTTTTGATGCTGTGTGTAATTTCATCTTAGCAACTAAACGTATTCCAACGTAAGGTCCAATTTAAGAAATACTGGAAAAATACTCGCGACATAATTATAAAATGTGATTAAAAGTAAGTCATTGAGTCAAGTTTGGTCGGGTCAGGTAAACTCAGCTGTCTGGTCAGCTCAAAATTGTAATTAATGTAAGTATCCCCCATAGGCTATAATACCTTTTGTAATTTGATTGCTCTGTATCTTCGCGTTTTTTTCTACTTTAGTAATAGGGAGGTATAAAAAATTTATGTAATTATCATCCATAGGCTACAATAATTTTTCTTGGCCAATCCCCCAGAGTGGGTATGTGCCAAAATTGGTAGGCTTCAATCAATCAATCAATGGAAGGCGTCGGTGAGGGTGTATTTGGCTCTCAGTGATAAACTAGGACAAGGACTACGATTTGCAGGTCGTAGAAGAACTGCAGCACGGGTGAGCGATGCCAGACGCATTACCGCTTTACTCCAATGGCCTATGGCTGGTGGGTGGGACGCTGCTGCTGTTCATTGGCCTTGCTAGCGATAGCGTCTCTGCCCAGGTGGAGTACGATGCGCAGGATGCGGACGAAACAACATTCGTGATTTTGGCTGGGTGGTACGATATTAGCCGCCTGCTGGTCAGCTTCCTGGTCTCGAAGCCGAAAAACGCTGATATCATATACGCCATGGTTTCCACGAACGCGCTGAACGTGGACTTCATTGGCCTGATGGACAAGTTTTGGGCGCAGCAACCAAGCGTGTTCTTCTTTACCCTTCTAAGCATCTGTTACATGGTAGCGCTGGCTGTCGGTGCACCGCTATACTTCTGGGCGCGTAGCCGCGACATGATGGGTGGTGACCGTACGCAAGACATCAACGAGGGCTACAAGTTCGTCCTTCAGGCACTGACCATTGCCTTCGTCATTTGCATTGCCATCGTAGGCCTGACGCTGGTGATCACTGTTCTGACAGTGTTCCTGCAGGCTCCACTGGTGACAGGACAGAGGACGGGCCTGTTTGGAGACCTTCGAAGCGTGGCAACGTACGCGCGCGACGTGGGCCAGGAACTGCAAAACCTGACCGACACTCAGGCGAAACTGTTGCGCCGCATTCAGAAGGCCACCGAACCGAGTCATTTGGTTGAAGTCATCTACGAGTTCTTTCTGCCTCAAGTAGAAAGCTCGACAAGTTACATGAGCATAGATTCAGCGCAAAGGCTTCACGTTCTCGCTGAGCTTGCGCAGAAGCACTCCCGTGTTTCCAGCATGTTGCGTGCTGTCGACGCCTTGAAGGCAGACCTACAGAAGAAGATAACGAAATTCATAGCGACGAACTTTGTTGAAAAGTACAATGCCGAGATCACGCTTGCTCTCAACGAGGTTCCGAAGGCACTAAATCTCATCACGCGCACTGCCAAGGACATCAAGGACGATCTGGACACGTTCCTCAAGTCTCTGAAGGTATTCGTTTCTCGATTCAACGACGGAAGCCGAGAAAGCCTAACGGCGCTCTTCGGTACTCGCTTCCTCATCTATGGCTCTGCGTCGGCCCTCGTGTGCGGGGTGCTTGTGTTGTTCTTCTCTGTTTCATTTCTAGTAGGTGTGTCCACACACGACGACACCATAGCGCCCACCAAGAGGAGTGAGACCTCCGAGCGGTCCGGCGATGCGCTTCTAATGGGCATCGGCCTGAACTCGGGGTTTGGATTTTTCGTCGTGCTGTTTACCATGATAATTATGATCATCGGCATCCTGGCTGACGGCTACATCTGCGAACCTTACAGAGACCTCGTGAACTCCCAGATGCCGGACACTGCGTCTGCGTCGGTGCTGGATGCCGTGTGGGATGTAGTGTGGAACCGCCAGACGAGGGGAAAGTACTTCGCAGACCTCATCCCGGGCCACTGGTTTCTTAACTGTGACGTTGACAAAAGAACCATCGACTTGCTACCGACGACGCTGAAGAAAAAGATTGAGGCATTGCACACTGAAAGCACAGCGTTTGCCACGGCACTCAGAAAGTTGAAGGTGTCAGTCGAAGATGTGCTTCCGGCCAAAGGACCCATAGACATGAGTTCAAAGCACTACGACCAGCTTAAGTCGTGGTTGGCAGACACCACGCAGCAGATTTCAGTGCTGTGGGCTAACAGTCTGAAAGAACAGGTTAATGTGGAACTGCCGAAGATGGACTCTGACAACGTGCAATGCATGCAGCTGTTCAACGTGTATGACAGCGCCTTCCATTCCTTTTGCGAAATGACGCTCAAGAATCACAATGGCTGGTGGCTAGCCATGTACTTGTGCCTCGGACTCTTGGGTGCGATGTCCGTGATGTCACACTACGCGTCGCGTTACTTTCTGAGGATGGTAAACTACACATACGATGGGTCGGAGGTGGAATCAACGTCCGATGATGCGTCTTCTAAAGGAGATAAGAGCACGTCCTCGGATTCTGATAGCAGTATCGTCGGAGGCAAGAAGTCTAAGAACACAACGGACAGCGGGAAGGACCAGAATGCCAGCGACGCTGCCACAGCGGGTGGAGCGCCTAATGTTACGAAAAGTGATAAGCGGGATGACGAGAAGCCCGAAGGCGCTGAAACAGCGCAGGCAAAAGATAAAGATGACCTTGAGAAGGGACAGGCAAGTGAGAAGAAAGACGAGATGAAGGAACCGGTCGGTAAAAAAAAGTTGAAAGGAATATTAGATGTCGAAGAATAAGAATCATAAGAAAACTAGATGCCGTTTTTGTGAAATGCAAAATGAGACTCATGGACAAACCCTGTGTGATTTCGTCAACTGGTCTATACTAGAAGATCTAATGTGCGGACTTGGGTTACTTTGTTAAGTAATAAATTCGCGCTTATAGCACCAGTGTTGTGTATTTAGAGCGAATGAAACTGTATCGTTACGAGCCGTTAAACTACCTACTTAATCCAGTGCTGAAGTCACTCGCTGTCATTTACGTTGGCTTGACTTTTATTTTAGGGGCGAAGCTCCTTAAAGCGGCACCCGTTCGTCCCTCGTAGTTGTCGTAGTCGTAGCAGGGCGAGGTTACTTCGTATACCTCCCATAGGACGCCTTAATTCATGACGTCAGCGGTGGCAGCGCCAAACGTCCCTTCAGTTAATATCCTGGCGGCTGGGATTCAGAGACTCGAACGGCAGAATGGCGGCGCACATGGTGTGCGTCGTCATGGCAACACTAACACCAGCCGCGTCTCCTCTCCTAGCACCCTCGCGCGCGCCGGGCTTTTTTCTTTTTGTTTTGTTTGCGTGCGCAGGCTCCCTCTCTCTTCCTTTTATGACCTCCTCGCCCCTCATCTGCGTGCTCCGCCGTGCAGCGCGCCGGGCGCCGGGTGCAGTGCGCCGCGCGTTCGTTGCGCGTTTGGATGTGCGCAATTTGCAATCAGGCATTCTGCAAACACTGCAGTCGTGCAGCATATGCCAGAACGCAAAAGAATTAATTGCACTCACAACACAAAATATCTTTGGTCTCTTTTTATTCTCCTCGTTTCCGAAAATCAACATTTTCATCAAATGTGGTGCGATACAGGCTCAGGAGATTAACATACACGTGTTCATGATCACTAAACAACACGAAAGTTGTCGGCAAAGTTAACTTAAAGAACAGTGGAATAAAAAAAGTAACAGTTTCGCCGCAAGGCCGAAGCAATGAATGCGATAGCAAGAAACTAATGCTATATGAAGTGAGGCTCGCCAATGGATACTCTCAGTTTGAACAGCGCTCCTGTTGCAAAGGCGGCCGAAGCAGCGAAGGAAACTAGCGTGCTTCAAGTGTCGAGCTGTGACACTTGATAGTTCGCGCTCATATTCTGTTTGTTCGTTTAGCGGCGTCCCTTGAGCTCGAGTGGCTTTCGTACGCTCCGTAACATGAGCGCGGACATCACGGTGAAAGCGTGAAACATCCCTCTTCCCCTCAGCACAAGAAAACCGCGCGAACAGACAGCGGAAGGGCAAGGTTCTCCATGCGCAAGTATAAGGAGAAGCGAGCGAGCTCGCCGATGACTTTTAAATGCGCCTGTCGCGCTCCTAACGCCATCTCGCTGGTAATGAAGAAACGCTTATCAGCGCAGCCGTCTCTGAGTCCGTCCAGCGGTAAAGTGTGTGTATATAACGCTTGCCGTTAGCTACGTGGAGGGTCTGCGTTTCGTGGCGTAGTGGCTAGCGCTACTCGCTGTGGAGGAAGAGGTCCCTGGTTCGATTCAGCGCTTCGGAAGCATTTTTCTGAATTATATTTCTTTGGGGCTTTTATATATATATACATATATATATATATATATATATATATATATATATATATATATATATATATATATATATATATATACGGTGCATGACGGCGGCGACGGCGACGGCAAAATCCAGCCGAGACTGTCCATATAATTGCTATCGCAATAAAAACAGAACATAACACTAGGGCACATATTCAAAAACACAATATTTATACTGGCAAAAGTGCAGAACAGCTTGTGATATATGCGCACGATATTGCACAAAATTATCATAACTAACAAAATTCAACATTCCTGGAATGCAAAAACAATGAAAGCAGTTGAAATACCTAAAAATAGAATAATAATGTAACGACCATTTTAAAGATGTCAAAATGAACTCCACATATAACACAACTAATATTGGCCGCACTTTATTGACTACATTTCCAAAAACGTTGATTTTCATATAACTAGTGATGATAAACGCGGAGAAAATGAACGGCTGATATCGGATGATTCATAGCATCTCTTCTTGAAGTGCGCTGATTCTGCAATTCTTCAGCTTTTCTCTGGGCGCACCGATCAGCTCTGTTGCGTTCCGAAATACACCCTGAAGGAAAGGGCAAGTTTCAATCAGATAAAGAGCGCCGTCGATTCGTGCAAAAGTGAACTCGTTTGTTCGTCTCAGAGCAGCACAAGTTTTCATACATCTACCTAATGTCTCACAAACGTGGTTATAGGCGATGGGGAGTAATTAACCGTAGAAAAATGCAAAGTACACTCAAGCACGCGGTTCTGTTAGAGTTGTAAACCTGTAACTATAGTTACTTCGCATGGGCTTCATGTCCGCTGCTTGTTTGTATAACGATTTAAACGCAGCATCCTGCCCTTTTCAAATCAGTCATTTTTGAAAACAGTAACTGTAGCCCCACTGCAGAGAACAGCTACTCGTTATTGGCGTGAATTCAAATTGACACAATGAAAACCGCGACTCAAAGTTCGTTGTCTGTCTGTCAAAGGGCACGCTCACCTGTCGTTCTTTTGGGGGCCGGCACATATATTCCGGGACTTGTTCTGGAAGTATTCGAGTAACAAAGCACTATGCACGAACAGCGCGAGTCGTAAAACATCGCGTCGCACAAGCACAGAGCGAGCGAGCACCATGAAACGGACGCGCGACGACGGCTAACACATGCCTTACCAACGCCAGACACGAAACTTTCTAACAGATTTCAAAGTCGGCGGCGCCAGCAAGGCGGCGGAAAGCGCGCCTCCCGCAGGAAAGGGAGTTGATCCCACCAGAGAGGGGGTTGAAGAGAGTTGGGAGGAAAGAGACGGAACGCAGATTTTAACTCTGATCCCAGTCAATAGATGGCGCCTCAATTCGCCATACCGATCACGTGGGTTTCTTTCACTAGCCTGGTCGTAGTGCGAAACCAGTCGTAACGCTAGTACCAGATCTTGACCTCCAAGGTGGTGCCGGTGGGAGATTTTTCCTGTGCGTTGTTGAACAATAAAAAATTCGCAGCGTGCGCGTTCACTAAAAGCCGAATTCTTCTGTCTCTCATTCCCCATTAGCAGCCGTTGGCATGTTCCAGTAGGAAACGTTAGTAGAAGTGTAAGTGTTAGCTAAAAGCCGACTTCTTCTGTCTCTCATTCCCATTAGCAGCCATTGTTTACCTCCAAGGTAGTGCCTGGTGAGATTTCTCCTGTGCGTGATTAAACAATAAAAATTTTGTTCAAAACACCGTTGATTGATGAAATAAACCAACGAAAGACGGCAGATATTTTCTAAAAGCAAAACGAAAGAACGCCAGATGTTTCTAAAGCAAAACGAAAAGACGCCAGCTGCTTAACGAAAGACGCCAGATGTTTTCTAAAGCAATGGTTTTCTAAACAATGAAAATTCACAGCGTACATGTAAAATTAAAGTCAGCTGCAAGTCGTCATAACTCATCGAACCTTTAGTATAAACGCGCCCGATCTCACGTCGGTGATGATGTACTGGGCAGAATTCACGGAAGATTCACGGTTTACCGATGAACCTCCGCAGCTTCGCGCACTCATCATCATTCACTCCGTGGATATGCTGTGATTTTTTACTGTCATGCGGTAACGTCGTGAAGAGACTGCAATATTGCCACAAGTAATGAACGAAGAACCAACTGCACAGCAGCTGATTTCCGCCTCGCGCAGCGCCTCACTGTTTTGGAGTCCGCACTCCAGGAAAACAAAGTACTTGCAGCTATCACAAGATGGCGCGCGCGCACCAAGGAGCGCGGATAATTCGCTTGATATTGAAAGTCGTTCATAATATTTCGCCGTTTATTTTGTCTGTGCAGCTCTTCATTTTATACCTTGTTTTTTTTTTCCTTCGCCTCTAGTTCAGTTTAATTAAGTAGCAGGGATGTTGGATAGTACCGTTGAGCACAGATGAAAAAAAAAAAAAAAGCCTTCGACGTGCACGCTGAAATCTGTGGGAAGCGAAGCTTTAGTGAAACAGGTATTTAAATGCTGCACAGAACTAAGGACTATTATGCTGCACGCCTGAACTTTTATGTAATGTTCATGTTTATGAGACGTAAGGATTATAAATTTAATTTCGTGCAATATTTTTATTTGCACAGTGCACCGTTGATAAGCTATGCGGAAATGTAAATGTGAAATCAGGCTGGCGAAAAGTATGAAATCTCTACGCAGCAGTATCACACGGAGAAAATGGATGTACGGTGTTGGTTGACATTGAGCCCCGCCACGGTGGTCTAGCGGTTATGGCGCTCGACTGCTGACCCGAAGGTCGCGGGATCGAATCCCGGCCGCGGCGGCTGCATTTTCGGTGGAGGCGAAAATGTTTGAGGCCCGTGTACTTAGATTTAGTAGGTGCACATTAAGGAACCCCAGGTGGTCGAAATTTCTGGAGCCCTCCACTACGGCGTCTCTCATAGTCATATCGTGGTTTTGGCACGTTAAACTCCAGATATTATTATTATTATTATGTTGACATGAAGAGAAAACAAATTATGACAGCTTTCCACTAGTGGTGCCAAGCCTGAAGGAAGAGCGGAGCTGGGGGCGGCCTTCTTTGTTTTTCTTTATTTTTCTCTTTTTCCATTTCTCTCTGTTTCCTCTATCTGTTTCTTTTTCTTGACCGTTTCTTTCTATTTCTTATTTTTTCTCTCGCTCGCTATTTCTTTCTCGCTCTTTCTATCTTTTTGCCCTTTCTCTCTCTCTCTCTATCTATTTCTCGCTTCCTCTTTCTTTCTAGCTTTTATCTATTTTTTGTTCTTTCTTTCTCCATATTTCTCTCTCCCTGTCTTGCTCTGTGTTTCTTCCGTCTCTTTTTGTGTCTGTTTTCTTTCTATTTATTTCTCTCTCTGTTCAATCCTTTCTATGTCCTTCTGTATTCTCGTATTTATTTCCTTTATTTCTCTCTGCTTCTCTCTTTCTACTTCTTTATATCTCTGTCTTTCTCTCTTTCTTCGTCTCTCTTTTGTACTCGTTCTCATGGCCATCCCAGTTTCTTGCATCCCCATCCATTCTTGGCGCACTCGTTCTGAGAGCCAAGCAGAAGATGAAGAAGAGGACGAAGAGAGCGCGTGCCGGCCGAGTCATTGCGCTCATGATGGCGATACTTTTTTACCCGACCGACATAGCTTCTCCTCGCGAAGAAATTTTATATCGTTTTTACTCGGTAGAGGGGCTTCCCAATTCCTGTGACGCATATCCGACAGAGTTTCTTTTTTTTTTTTGTCCACCGGACAAGGAACGATTTGCTAAGGAGCGTCGCTGTCAAAAAATAGCCTTGGCTGGCTGCTTAACACCTAGGACAGATGAGAGACGCTTAGTTAGTTAAAAGAATTTATTTGTTTATCCTGTGGACGACTATCCTAGACAGCCAGTGAGAGCGACGGAATGAATACGAAGAAGTGGGAAACGCAGCTGAGGACGGCAGAGAGTTGTGCGGGGTGATGAAACTGAGAAACTCGCAGGCATATAATGGGATCAGCGCGCGCAGTACAAGGTCAATAAGAGATCACTGGTAGAGGCCCCCGTCGTACAGTGGACATCGTATTGGCTGATATTGGCGGCGATAGTGCAGGTGTATTATATACATACATATATATATATATATCGTACAACACTGGGTGAGAATGCGCACATAGATAGATAGATAGATAGATTTAGCTAGGGGATCGATTAGATAAACAGAAAGCACGAGCGTGCTGCAGCTCCATTTCATTTATATATGGTCTGAGGTACTATTAATAATAAGGATTAAGAACACAATCTTCTCACTGGTTTATGCCTCTTGAGGGAGCGTATTAACAAAAGATAGAGAAGGTTGACGGAGACGGCCAAGAGTGAAGCGAGGCTTGTTTCGTGCCCTTAGCAATATGTGTGTTCCCAAATATTACCTTAACAACATAAATGAAAATGCATCAAATGGCAAACGATGTGTTGTCGCACTTAAGGGCGAGATCGATAAAATACGAATCAAATAACATTTCCTTTTATCTAGCAGAATCGAAGCGCAGACAAGAGGGGTAGAGGCCTGTTATCTGCAGTTATAAGGAGGGGATTTTTACTGGCGTGGTATGAAATCAGCTGCAGTAGTGTGAGCGTAGCTGAATATACCTGGCGGAGGCCTCTGCATCACACTCGACACATATTGTGGTTGCAGCGAAGAGCACTCTGCTTGAGACGCTAGCGCTGAAAAACTTGCTACGTGTTGAATAGTGTTATTGTCTACTTCAGAGTTGCCAGATGCTACCGCGCTGACAAGCAATTAATCATCTCAAAAGAAGCGGACATTTAATGAATTTTTCCAATTCTCGTAAATATTTTTAATTATAATAAACAATGTCACTCAAATACGAAAGGGAGTTGAAAAAAATCACTTTGATTATTTTGTACAGCGAAAATATGCGCAACTATGAACGAAATGACGTGTTTACTTTTCAACATCGTGACTTGAATGCACGCTTGCCAGTGCATGATTAACGTTACTCGTTGATTGAACACTCAACTACTCAGTCATCGACAAACGCAGTATTGGTGAACTTGATGATCACTAAAATAACTATATTTGCTGGAAAAATGCAAATAAGACCCCCCCCCCCTCAAAAAAAAAAAAAAAAACGTGACATGCGACTGGAAAATTCTGCAAGCGACTCGGTGAATAAAGAAGCCCAATTCCGCTTATTATAAGCGGAACCGGCAACTCTGGGACTCTACTTCTAAGACCTTTTATCGGGACATTGAAAAATCCTCTTCAACTAACTCGCCGCATACGTGCAGATTAACATCTTGAACGACTTCGTGTTGTGTGTCTGCCTTTTCTTGTGCCTTTTAAGCATGCGCACAGTACTTTTTTCTACGATGCGTTCCTACCAACTAGCTGAACTTCCCATTGTTCAATGTTGCATGCTATCTTGCATGCTGACTTTCTGTTAGCTGATTTGTTCTCAATGCATACATGCGAGCTCACGGAACTTTAAAGGTTAAAGGTTGTACACGCTAATTGGCTAGGATTATACAGAAAATTTTTAGCCCCAGAAAGGGGCTAAAAAAGGGAGTAGAAGGTTCCTTCTACTATAGTTGGAACCGCCTCTCAAGGACGGATTTTGGAGGCGCGCTTCGATCGATAAGCACTCAGGAGAGCTGGACGCCTCTTTGAAGCGCATCTTCTAAAAGGGTGCGTCGTCATTCAGCAGGCATGGGAATGCGGTGGCCCTTTGATCCCTTCGGATTTTACGGGACCTTGCAGAATACTGTCGCTTTCAGAAGTTTCTCCTCGAGTTCTTAGTATGCTAACCAAGTGAGCCCGCGCGCGAGAGAGAAAGAGAGAGATATAGAGAGAGAACGTCGTGGTCACATCACGAAAGAAACCGTCATCAACACTGAAGACGTCATCGCATTACCACGTTCGAAAATATAAATGCGTATCCGCAGAGCCAGTCGAACTAAATGACAGTTTGGCAATATATCACATAGAATATTAGCGGTGTAGCAAAGCAAACAACAGCGACAGTGGTAGCTGTTCGAATTTTTATTCATTCCTTATTTTAAACATTTCGGGTCATCCAATAGTGATTGAGCGGAAATGCTCAAAACACCACGGCTTAAGAGGCTAAAGCGTATAAGTGAAAGCGGTTCGTGCTGCTCGCCAGAGTGTTTAGAGCCGCGGAATAAACCGTGCGGAGTTTTGACGGCGCGCGGTTTGCACGCTTTTGACGGTACCCATGCACTTACCGATGCCTTATGCGTAGTTTTACCCTTTGCCTGCAGTTTTGCGGTCAGCCTATGTAACGCTACACAGCTACAAATGATTTGTGGTAGCATCTCATTTATGGGATGTCATCGTGATTTCAATCAGACCCACTTTCGAAATGCCATAGTGCTGGGCCAGAATATGTGATAGCTGGTTTGGCGTTAGATATAGAGCTCTATACAGTATTCGAAATTGAGCAAACTACATTAATACAAAACGATGCATAAGGCAGGTTCGCACATATTTGTATTCGTTCTTCTGATTCATTTGTGCGAGGCATATAGCTGAGGCTTAGGCTGAGTGAACTTTATTTAAGCCGTATAGGCTCCCTTAAGTTTCAAATAACAGCGCAAAAACACGGAGGGAATAGGGAGGCAGACAGAGCACTGAACTTCCAACAAATTTATTTTGAAAACGCCACACTATGTTGTCGTTTGACGCTACCGAGTCAAGCGATAACACATCAGCCATACCCACAACATATTCTACAGACCAATGACGTTTCAACTAAGTGACTGAAAGCATGCAGTCTCTTTATCCGAGAGAAAGGTAGACGCCGTACTAACGCATGCATCTCATGTATTCTGATGTGCTCTCACATGACACGGTAGTGCGCATATAGCGCGGCGTTTTCGAAAATAAATTTGTTGGAAGGAAGGAAGGAGAAGGAGAGAAAGGAAACGCAGGGATGTTATCCAGTCTAGAAGGACCGGTATGCTACCCTACACTGGGGGAAGGGATGGGGGAGATATAAAGATAGAGAGAGAGAAGGAGAACACGCACGCACAAAAAGTCGCACACATCTCACAGTCATGCTAACGTCGTTAGTCTATAGCGGCCGGTGCAGGTCGGATGCCTTCAAGGAGTTGAGCACTGCCTTCGTCGCCTTCACACGCGATGACCTCTCAGGACGACATTCCAGAATGGTTTCTTCCGTCATCGGTCTGGGATCTATGCGAGCAAGAGCGACTTCGAGGGATTTTCTCTACACATTGTAGCGAGGAAAGTCGCAGATGTGCTGTAGTGTCTTCTCGCTGCCACAGTTGTCACAAAACGGGTTGTCAGACATTTGGATTCGAAAGCAGAATTACTTTGTGAAAGCCACTCTTAGCCATAAACGGCAAAGCAGAGTGGCATCATTTCGGCGTAGTCCCGTAGGTGTCTGAAGACACAAATTGGTCGGGCAGTGGCGGTGGTGGTTGTGCAGTCTGCTTGCTGTATTACAAGTGGAGGAAGTCATTTCTTGTGCAGCCACTCGAAGTTGGCTAGCAGCATCGTTCCTTGATAGGGGTATTGTCTCGAGCCGGTCACCTTGAAGGAAGAGCCGATCGAGCTGCATTGTCGGCGTGTTCATTGCCTATCAGGCCGCAGTGACTTGGCAGCCACTGAAATGTCACGTGGTGTCCTTTCTCTAACGATGTATGGAGGAGATATCTAACCTCGAAGACCAACTGCTCGAATGGTCCGCGTTGCAGGGATGATAGCAAAGATTGCAGGGCTGCCTTCGAATCGCAGAAGATTGGCCATCGTTGGGGCTGTTCGCGGTTGACTACACAAAGTACAGCGCGAAGAGCGGCAAGTTCTGCTGCTGTCGACGTCGTTGGGTGGTCTGTCTTGAAACTGACGCTGATAGCTTTCGCTGGGACGACCACTGCTCCGGACGAACACTGGAGGGTAGTTGACCCATCGGTATAAACATGCACATGATCAGCGTACTTCTCGTGTAAAAGAATCAGAGATAGCTGTTTCAGCACTGGAGATGAGAGCTCAGATTTTTTTCTGATTCCCGGTACGCTGAGGTGCACTTCAGGTTCAATGAAGCACCAAGGAGATATTGCTGGCTTAGGTGCGGGGCTGAAGCCTGACGGAAGGTGGGCAGAATGGTCTGCAATCGTTGCACAATACGATGCCCGTGGTCTTTCTGAAGGCAATGTTGCAAGGTGGTGGCAATGGGCCCGGGAAAAATGCCTGATATGAGCTCTCAAGGCTTCCACAGCAACGTGCGTTTGCATAGGTTGGTCCCGTGCGATGGAAATAGTCGCAGCTCTGTCTGCGCCTCTGTCCCTTCTGTGTTTTTGCGCTATGTTAATTGTTGGGGTGTTGCGTCCGGAAACCACGATGAGATTATGAGGGACGCCGTAGTGGAGGGCTCGGCAAATTCCGACCAGCTGGTTTTCTTTAATGTGCGCCTTTAAGTACAAGGGCCTCTAGCATTTCGCCTCCATTGAAGTGCGGTAGCCGCGGCCGGGATTTGACCCCGCGACTTTCGGGTCAGCAGTCGAGCACCATAACCACTAGACCACTGTGGCGGGTCTGTTTTGGTGCTGTTACTTGAAACTTAGGCTTATGCTGTACCAACAAGGCCAATCGTTCACCGTAGCGTCCATCTTCTATTAGGTCTGCTGAGGTAATTATATATATATATATATATATATATATATATATATATATATATATATATATATATATATATATATATATATATATATATATATATATATATATATATATATATATATATATAATTACCTCATCATGGTCAAACATGAGGCCTTGTTCTTGCCTGCGCTCGCCGGTTATTCGGCGGGTGCTAATATAATGCAGAAGGCGCCATGCGCTCACACCGCTACGCTACAAGAAGAGGGGGCGGGCCATAGTTGGGCTGAACGAGGCAATGGCGCTGATTACAAAGAAGAGGAAACGAGAGATTCAGCCGAGGCAGACGTCCCGGCGGGATTTCTCCGTCTCGTTACGTACGGAGAGCACTCCCTCTCCTCTTCCTGCGGAGTCCTTCCTCGGCCTCCGCTAGGCGAAGCTGACTCTCCTTGATAACCATGGTCTCTGCGAGCTGTGTTTTGGTTGAAGCGGTGGCCTCATTAGCGAGCAGCTTGGCGATGCTATTCACGTGCTAGGCAGCCGGTTTAAACCGGATTGCGCGGTTACTTCGCTTTGTCGGGTGGGTGAGCTGACTGCGGGAAAGGCTACGCAGCTTCCTCCTGTATTCTGGAAATTTAGTAGACCAGACTTTTGGCGAATGTAGCTGCCTTTGCGTTACGGTGTGCACCTTTCGTGAAGCGACACCCAGGCTTTATGTATGGAGAAAATTTGACCCTGTGGGTGTGGACACGAAATTGGAGGACAACTGATGTATCACAGATGCAGGCCGTCGAGGTCACACAGTGCCGGGAAGGAACGTAAACACGTACCTTATCTGCGCATGCTCAGGAACGGCAGCGCCACACGTCAATCGGAGATACGAGCGGTACTACGTGAAATATATATATATATATATCTTGGATTTACTTTTCACCTTTATAATTGAAGGCTAGCAGCGCACCACTTTCGTGAATGTCGACATTCCAGACCTCGATCACTCCTCATTTTTATGTCTGAGTAAAACAATGCTTAACTTTGTAATGCACTTAAAGTCGCGACAGTTCAACTAAATGTTAGGCTGTGTTCCTTCGATTACCTTTTATACTCAGTTTAATCTCTGATACAATGTCACGTCTGCAATGCAGAGAAGTGAGTGTAGCTGAAAGGAGCTCTATGTACTACGTCCATACGACATTGTGAGAACTTGGTGTGTTTTATAAAACGTGTTCAGTCTTTTCCCCTCATTCTGCGCTTCATTTTTTTTTCTCTGCGGTGTCGCATAGCTTCCAAGCTCGCTGGCAGCCGTAAGTGCAACGTTAACTCCGAGCCTACTTCCTACTTATGGCTTTGAGATTATAGTAATGAATGAAGGAATACTCTGACCCTCTTATATTTATTTTCAACGCTTAGTGCAGCCACGTGCAAAATGGGCAAATGGAAGTACGTCTTAAAGCGTTCCAAACCAGTTACTATTGCAAAGTGAGGATAATCTACTTCTAGTAAACGCGTAACTTGTGCGTTGAAACTGACGCTAGTTTTGTTAACACACAAATTCGGTGTGGGCGAATGCGATGGTGTTGACTTTAGAACACTTGACGAATAACTTTACCTATGGTTTTGATGATCCCGCGAACAGTCCTAAGATGATCGGTTTGGCATTCTTGAGGTCCTTCTAAATTGCCGACAACCCCCCCCCCCTTCCCGCCACCGAAAAATAAAATTAAAAACAACAAATAAGATAAAATGCTCCTTGGCACTATTCGCTTTATAAGTTGATTGCTCTCTAGCCACCCAAGGTCCGTAGCCGCGGTATTGCGGCAACTAGCACAGCACTTACAACGTATGAAATTTAGTACCTTTCCTAATTTCAGTGCCATATAAGCTTAGGAATGCAATTACATATGCGCTTAGGAATGCAATAATTTGCCACTGGTTTGCAACTGCGATGCTTTTATTTATTTATTTTCGATAACAAGCAACGAAGCGATATGCAAAGCCATAGCGGCGTGGCTCTGATGGCATAACCGTGACCAGTGACTATGCCGAGATTGTGCGTTACGTACTCTACACGGCTCGGTTCTGTATTCCGCATAAAGCAGGGAGGTTTGCCCTACGCTCACTGGCTCACGTGCGACCAAGAGAAGGTCCGCTTTCGCGGAGTCGGCACGAAACGGATCGCGCGTGAAAGCACGAAAAGCGATACACGGAGAAGCATGGAACCGCTGCTAAATAATCCGAGGTATGCATAATGTGATTTCTAGCCACGAGATAATTAGATCGACGCGGCCAACCATGTAGAGCAGGGCCGCATAGCGTGCGCGCCTGACTTTTTTTTTGAAGTGGCTTGGTGTAGCCGCATGTGCGTGTCCCTCAAGCAGGTTCTTGAGATTATAGGCCGCAAAAATGCGAGTAATAGAAAGAAGAGGCAGTGATAGTTACTGCTATCATTCCGGTTTTACGAGATCCTAGTTTGCGTATAGAAAGAAGCACGCAAGGATGGAAAAAGGTTGATAGTGTGGCGAAGAAATATATCACAAGAGGTCTGTTTTTCTTAAACAGGTCTAAAGGAAGAATAGTGAATGAAAAATTAAATCCCACGACTGCTTGCGTAGATGCAGGAAACAAGATTAAAAGGAGAAATGAACACACATCTAAGATGAATTTTTTAAGCACTTAAACATTCTGCAGAAATGGCACATGTTGCATTCGCATCATGTTGTAAGAAAAAGTGCTACGATAATGCGGTGTCGCCGTCGACAGCGTTATGCAATCTGATGTAAGAGCTGTAGACACATTTCTTGGTTTTGTGTTTCGCTTCGGATTACGAGACGAGGACGAGACAGGGGCTACGGGACATGTGGTGCGCAAGCTCACAACTAGTTTACTCACATCTTGCGAAGTGTCAAATATGGTTAGCAATCAGAGAGGATGGGTAAGGTGAGGGGCGATACATATTGAAAAATAATATTGAAAAGATAATGCAAGAATATAGCATATGCCTTCGTAACCATAGACAAGCTTTCGGCAGATCAGTGTATGTCGTTTTCTAGAAATTTCTGCCTCCGTTAAATGTAACAAGGGTGTGCAGATGCATTCCTCTTTTGCAGCTATGATGAAAATGGCTTATTTTATATCCCTGGTATCTTTGTCGCCACCACGGGCTGGCAACGTGGTGTCCCGGAACTTCGGCATGCGTAAACATCATTTGCAATGTGCTGCGAGGTGACCTACTCTATACAATTGTTGGCAAGCGTATTCGTGTTCCATGAGACGTTCATTAAAACAGCGTCCTGTCTGCCCTACGTATTTTTTACCGCAGGTTAGGGTAATACTTTATACAACATTCTTGGCACATCGTAGAAAGGGGTCCCGGTGGTTTGTCGAACGCTTCTTCTTCGCCCGGCTATCGTTAAGTGCTTTGCAGAGCTCCTTAAGATTATGAGGCGCTGAAAACAAAACAATGACACCATATCTCTGCCCTATACTTCCTTCATACATTGCGAAATGACAGAATGACAACCGCCTTGCTGAAGTCAGCCTTTCCTTTTTCTTTGGCGGCGCGTGTGCTTTTGGTTTCCTTTAAAATCTTTTTGCTGATTCCTACGAGCACGCTTTGGAGATAGCCACTGTCTTTTATAATCCTTTAAACTGATTGTTAGGGCTATGCTCTAAAAGATATTGGCAGGATTTTTTGATCGCTTGCCGAATAAATGACAAAGCTATGCCTCTTTTGATAAGTTGGACTGGACGCTTAGGATTTCTTTCTTTCCTGTGGTGTTATCATGCCAGCATGTGTGGTGCGAAGCACCTGTCCTGTAGTCCCTGTCCAGTCCTCTTCTCGTAATCCGAAGCGCAACAAAAAAACCCTGAACCACCACTATTGCGACCGGCCGCTGCAGGCACCGGAGACCTGGGAGGAAGATGCAGAGGCAGCATGAATAGACTGAAGCGAAACTTAACGTGATATATTTACATCGTTTACACGGCGAGCACTTCCTCTTACATGACGAACATCTATCTTGTCGAGTGAGCCCGCGGGGGCTCAATGTAAAGGGTCTCTTGTCCCCAGCACATTAGATGGGGGAATTTCTTCAAGTTGGGACAGTCCAACCACGTCACGCACAGCACTAACGAGGGTGCCGCCAATGCCCGCCCAGGTCAACGTCCTCGACTGGGGCGTGGCCACGGCACTCTGAACATGAGAAGAACCAAGGGGGTCACAGAGCGCGCCATGTGAAGGCCGTTCGGTGATGGCTTCCGGCCTTCCCATGGCTTTCTTGCTATGTGAAGGCCGTAGGGTGACGGGTCTCACGCTCGGACAACCGGGCGCATAAAAAAATGCGCCGCTCCGAAGTACGTCACAGCTCAGTTAGTGGGACGGGTTGTCATCCGCGCTGACGCCGCTGTCTCTTCAAGGAAGATGTCGCGACCAGACACCATTACGGTTGTCTCGTCGAACCTTGATGTGTCGGACTGCATGGCGCCTCACTTCCCATTTCGGGAGGATAATTCAAGTGCTTGAACGGCTGTGAGCAGGCAAGCAGCCCTTCGGCGCCTGGTTCGAAGAATAGGGGACGCCGCTTCCACGTCGGCGCAGGTGCTGATCGTAACACCACGAACTTATCCCACTTCGTCGCTCTGCTAAGCTGTAGAGACAGACGTCACAAGAGTGGATTATTTATTCGGTATGTTTCATGGCATACACAGAAGAAATATTTTGGCGTTTGTTAGTGCGACAGATTTTCTGAAAACCGTGCACCTTGTTTCTAGTAAACACTTCATTGTTGTGTGCGTGTACTATGCTGAAGAGAGGAGAGAAAAAAAACAGAGAGAAAAGAGAGAGAGAGAGAGAGGAACACAAATAAGGGTAGCTAGATTAATTTATAAGTTTTCCGCTTGCTTCCTTACGCACTGGAAGCAAGCGTAAAACAATTGCTTAGTACAGCATATAAATCGTGGACTACGTGAAAAAAATCTTGTAGCTGTGCCTTCGAAAGCATTTCCGATATTTATTGGTTTGCGAAGACAGCAAGTGAGATAGAGTGAAATACAGTGAAACCTCGGTGATACGATCACAGCTCATACGAATTTCGGGGTGATATGAAGAATTTTTCTGTTAGTCCCGGCCAAGGCCCATTGGCCTGCATTGTGATGGAGTACGGTTGTTGCGAACCGATTTTCACCCAGCGACGTCTGATACGAACGTACGCTACCGCGCAGGTACGAAGAGGTGCTGTCCGCGCTGCCGCGGAAGACGCGCCAAGCACGTGCGAGTGCGGGAACGCAAGCGTGGGCATGCGCGCCGCACCGCCAAATCGCCAGAATCACGGTGTAAGAAAAACACTTTTCTTACGGTCAGAATAAACCTTCAGAGACGCGTCATGGCCTCCGAGGTTGTGTGCGCGAATCTTTGAGACTCATATGTGCCTCCGCGTGCCTTTGCGTTTAGGTTACAGAGGACATTAGCGCCATGCTTTTTTTTAACGCGTCGACGTGGGCTGCTGTCGTTGTCCTGTGTTTACACGTGCCTGTCTCGTGCATCAGACATCCTATGAAAGGTGGACGAGGACCGAAACAAGGCGAGGACGGTCTTGGCGAAGGAGTCAGGTCTCACAACGTCAACATGCGCGGCGGTTGAGGTCGCACTTGGCGGGCACGGCCGTAAATCTCCCAGAAAAGATCCCCAACACCTCCGCAATAACAAAATCATAACACAGGACCGTGGTTTTGTAATTTTTTGATCTTGATCCATCGCGTCAAAGCGCTTCTTCCGTTACTTTCGCTGCAGTACTCCGCTGTCATGCAAAAACAGCATACTGAAACTATGAAGGGATTACTGCTGTCGCGGTTCACAACGCACATGGTTCAATAATTAAATACGCGTGTACGGGCCGTATATTTACGAGTGCTCGTATGATTGCCAGCATCTAAAAACTTAACTGGCAATCATTCAGGGTTCTTCCTGACGTCGCTGCGGCCCTGAAGAACAATAAATGAAAATGTACGCCCGCTTTCTTTTGTCGCGTGCAAATTTTCCATGATTTCTGGTGATACGAGTTTTGGATGATACGAATATTTTTGGTAGCCCTGTGAGATTCGTATCATCGAGGCTTCAGTGTATATATATATATATATATATATATATATATATATATATATATATATATATATATATATATATATATATATATATATATATATATATATATATATATATATATATATACACACACAGGGTGTTTCAAAAAATGCGTTCAGCCGTCTCAAAAAATCAGGAAAATGCGATGTTTCATTGCTACCTTCAGAATTGGTTTTTCTGTAGTGGCAGGAATTTTAAGATGGTTAAAGAAATTATTTGGCACTGTAATTAAAAAAGTTAAATTAATTAAATTTTTAATTAGTGAAGTTAGGTGGTTGTGTCAAATGGGAGAATTGAAGTTCTTCATGCCAGAAACCCAACCCAACTTTGAGATTTCGAAAAAGTGACTTCTTGTAATAATTACGAAGTAATGAAATTCATCCAAACACAATGGCGAAACCTGAACAAAAAAGTCACAGTTTCGCCGCAACGGCGAAGCAATGAATGCGATAGCAATAAAGTGTAATGTAACGCGAAGAACGGAAAGCAGCTCGAAATTGCGAGCGCGTCGCTCGAGCCCAAAGACGCACGAAAAGGACGCACACGGGACGAGCGCGAACTAACGCGTCACAGCTCGACACTTGAAGCGCACTGCTCAAACATAAAGCAGGACGCACGAAACGAACTAACAGGTACACACAAGACGAGCGCGAACTAACTGTCACAGTTGTTACTTATTTCTGTTTGAACAGCGCGCTCCTTTCCCAAACGCGGCCGCTGCAGCGAGCGAAGCGAAGCACCCTACCGGCCGCCCCTTCTTTCCTCGTGATGAACGCATGAAAGCGACCACGCGACCTGTAGAGTGAAGAGCAACGGCTTTCGCAAGAGCGGGGCGACGATCTTTAAAGCGCGCCACACGCGCGCGTCGCGCCATCTATGTGGCCACTAAGAAAGCATGCTGAATTACATGGTGTATATAAATAGCTCGCCGTTAGCAGGCTGAAAGACGGTGCTCTCGTGGCCTAACGTCTAACGCGGCGGGCTGCAAATCGAGAGGTCGCCCGTTCGATGGGTTCCTCGCATGAAGAACTTCAATTCTCCCATTTAACACAATCACCTAACTCCACTAATTAAAAAGTTAATTAATGTAACTTTCTTAATTAGTGTCCTAAATGATGTCCCTAACTACCTTAAGATTCCTGCCGCTACAGAAAAAGCAATTCTGAAAGCCCCGAGCAAATATCGCATTTTCCTGATTTTTTAAGAAGGTTGGACACATTTCTTGAAACACCCTATATATATATATATATATATATATATATATATATATATATATATATATATATATATATATATATATATATATATAGAGAGAGAGAGAGAGAGAGAGAGAGAGAGAGAGGTTTATACAATCAGAGCTAATTGGACCGCCCAATATACTACGGGAATTTAGACTGCCTTACGCACCTACTGGGCCTCCGGTTTGCGCTGTTAGAGAGAAACTGAATTCCGGAAAGCATGTAACATGCTTCCAGGAAAGCCTTGTTGCTCCTTCTTGAAGACTGATTTGACGCTTCCGCAAATACAATTCGTGACACGAAGCACCAGCCGTTTGACCTGTATCTTGCATGGTCAAGGCTCGCGTTAGCGTCATTGTGTAACCACCATGGCCTTAACACAGAACGTTAAACAATACCACGTAAGAACGCCTTCCTTTCGTGCCTCATGAACTTCCTGCAATTCTCCAGTCGTTGGAGTCATTCCCGGCCCTGCCCTCTTTATTACCTGACAAACTTCGTCACATCGCTTTGTGTGATTGCTTTGTGCGAATGCGTGTGTAGAAGCAACTCGTAACGATATTGACTCGGTTGTTAAATGCGATCCATATTGACTCGAAGATTAGGAAAATTTTGTAAAAAAAAACTGCAGTACCAAAAACTGGAGGGTCAGGTTTCTGCGTCGCGGCTCACAGAGTTTTGAAAGCGCTACGCTGTAAATTTGCGCCTATACGCCAATCCGCGGAGAGGAAGCACCCCTCGTTCCGGGCCATTTGGAGACTCAATGACTCGCGTCGAGTGGGAGGGGTGGGTGACGAGGACACCGGCTGTCACGCTCCGGTTGCTGGCGAAGACGATGCACGTGGTGCTGAGATGCGATAAGGAGTTCGTCCGCCTTCGGCTATCGTGGCGTAGAGCTGATAAACCTGAAATGCCTACTTTGAAGGTTTGTTGCGTGGGCGCTAAAAAAATAAGAAAGAAAACGGTCGTCGGCAGCAAGTGTGGCCCAAGGGGTGTTGGTGCTACTTCATTTATTTTCCTCGTGCTTTCAAAGCACGAGAAAGCAGAATGTAACAAACATGGCGCGCGCATTCTTTAAATATGGAAAGGCTACGTAGGTGAGCAAGAAGCCTTGGTTCTCAAGCAACAAAATATCCCGGACGCGGCGGCCGCATTTCGATGGAGGCGAAATGATAGAGGCCGGTGTACTTAGATGTAGCTTCACGTTAAAAAATACCAGGTGTTCGAAATTTCCGGAGCCCTCCTCTACGTTTTCCCTCATAATCATACCGTGGTTTTGGGACGTAAGACCCCAACAATTATTATTCAATATTTATTCAATTAATTTGTTTTCCTTAATTCATGCATACTAAAAAACCAAAGGCATCATGCTGCTAAAAGTGTGTTGATACTAATTTGCTCCTTAACTCTTTCCTGACCATGGAAAAATTGGCCACGCTTCGTATGTTCTAGTAAATATTTTTTGTTATAAATAATATAGATACAGTGTAATGTTATGCATCAATATGAAGCTAAGTGAATGTCTACTTTCTATTGGTATTACTTCGAAAAAATCATATTGACCCTTTGTGGGTTTGCCTATACTTTTGACATGATCATATAAAAACCGGCTGTGGTATATTCATATAAGCTACAAAGAAATAGTTTAAAACACGTTGCATGATTGTCAAGCCAGTAGTTTACTGAAAAAAGTGGGATATATATGTCAAATAAGTGGAAAAACACTGTCCCACTGTCTCATGAAGGCACCATCTCGAGACTGCATCAACGGGTATTTGGGATGGAAACGGCCGAAGCAAGTGGCACAGGGTATCAATTCCCAAGTTGTGCTAAGGAAAGTTGCGCGGGCCTCATTTCCAGCAGTAGAACACCACCTGCACCTGCGCCTCTTGTGAGCCTTCATACTGCCGTGGTCTGTTCCTGTAAAGCTTACTTCACCGCATGCACCAACAATTTTTTTTTGTCCGTTTGCTTGTCCTTGCTTTGAATATCGAAATTTTCGAGTACGGCTGTTGTCCCTGAATATGTGCCTACTTTTCAAGAGTTATATGATATCAAGAAAAATATTTCCACGCACGAATATCCGCAATTACGGTGAGGGCAAAATCCCCTGGCAATTTCGCAGGGGATTTTGTTTCGATGCATTTATCGGTCAAATTTTTGCGCGGATTTACAAAAGAACGTAATTACTGGAAGCTAAAGTCGCCTCTCTGAAAAACCAGAAAAAGAGCAAATTATCCGGCGTTTAGATTGGTAGGTTCTTTTTATTTGAAGAAGAGGAAAATTCAGAACCTATCATAAAAAATTTTTCGAAATTCAGGCCATTTTAACACTACTTCCGCCCTTCGAAAGTGTGGTAAAAGATTTTTCCTCGAGAATACAAAGACTTAGGTAAGATCTGAGTGACTTATCGTTGCGCTAATTGCAACGGGTGATGTGGGAGAAAATTTTGCCTGCAAACGGAAAAGTGGGACAGATTTGCCCCATTATCCCTCAAATGGTTAAGGTATAATATGCATGAATATTTATGAAGAACAAGATTTATTGAACATGGCATAGAACATTTTTAATGTTATGTCCCCAACTTAAAAAAAAGAAGAATAATCTGAAAGATGCAAAATGTTTGTTCAACAGCTTTCTATATTAGAGGAAAGTTTGAATGATCTAGCTCAAAAAGCGTATGAGTTACAATTTTTTTCTGCCCAGTGAAAACTCCATCAGTCCATCATGTTACACGATAATATTTTTTCCGTCTATAAATTTTTCAAACACATAGCAATACAATAAACATATTTCTGAAGAGGAATAAATTTGCTATTGAGCCATGCGTATTTTAGCAAATTAGGCTAAATAGCAGCACAGAAAGAAAGTCTGACGCCAAAAGCTGGCACTAAACACAGCACCAAAACACCCTAAAGCATGGCTTCTCCGCACGCAATAAAAATATTTTAAGCTTTTAAGCTACAAAAAAGTCTAAAAAATTCAATGTCTGACATTATCGAAATAGGTGAAACCATGTCTGAAAGCTCTAAGGTGTAAAAAACGCCAGGCCTGCGTGGAAAGTGCATCACAGTCACAGCGAAAGCTAAAAGAGCGGCATTTCTAGAGCCCGTTATAAACTCTCTTGCGGCTACTAATACAAGTACATTAGCAACGTATCCACTACACCAAAAATCATAATTTTCGGGAAGTTGGGAAGCACCCACCACGACATTATTCGTTATTCTGCGGAGAAGAGAGGTGCCGTCTGTAAGGCATTATGTGCATTTTGTTGATGCGACGGTTGATGACGATGAAGAATTATGGCTGAGCCCTTTGTAGTGGATTGGAAGCTTTAAACGACCCACTAGTTTGTGTGACGCCCGGTCGTTATTTAACTGTCCCACCACGCTTTATAACATACGTTAACCGCAGAAACGGAGAGCGAGACAGAGAGAGAGAGAGAGAGAGAGAGAGGGAATTAACTTTATTGAGAGCCTGAGGAAATGTATCATGAGAGCCTCATGGGCTTCCTTGGCAACCAATAGAAGTGCGCTTGCGAGGAACCCAATACGCTATAAATCATCATAATTTTTGTGAAGTAGGGAAGCAGCCACTATGCAATTTTTCGTCATTCTGCGGAGAACCGCGGTACTCGCTAAACACCTGTAAGGCATCATGTGCACTCTGTTGATACTGTGGCTGATAACGATGAAGAATTATCGCAGAGGCCTTTGTAATGGGTTGGAAGCATTCAACAATCCACTCGTTGCGCCATTCGCATTGTGTGACGCCCGGTTACAGAATTCGCGTTTGTGTGACGCCTGGTTGTTATTTTACTCTTCTACCACACTACATTACATATGTTAATGTGGTTCCTTCCCGACATGAAGCCTGTATAGGGTCTTTTTGTAACGCAGTTTCAAGCATCGGCATGGCCCTGAAGTAGAACACTGGGCTCCCACGCAGAGGGCCCAGGTTCGAACCTGGTTCCATCCTGGAAATTTTTTCTTCCCTTTTTTTTCTTATTTCGTGCGATAGCGGTTACGGACACCGGCAGCGGCGGCAGCGGCGGCGGCGGACAACTACGGCGCCAAAGCGGCCGTTGAAATGATCTCATAACAGCTTTCGCTGTACAAAAGATTCTGTTCCCAAGGTTGGGGCGTCACTGGGCAAAACAGGCGTTACAAGTGGCATTTGTCCAGTTGTCAAGTTTCCTGGCCTCTTAGCCCTTTTTGTATTTTTGTCGCTTCGGAAATCGGTAGCACTTGTTTTGAATGTACTTGTTTTAGGGAGCTGTAGTCGTGGAAGCTTGACGACGCTTAGAGAGATCAGCAGGCAAATGAAATTCACCATCTCTGCGGTCGTGACCATGTCCCAAGAAGCATCATCTTTGGCATAAGACTGATTCTACAGGATTTTCAACCACGCACGTTCATTTTTGTTAACACAAATTCTGTTTATTACTTCCACGGTGTAAAAGATTCCGAAATGCCGATTTTCCTTGTGACAAATTTCGCTTTACTGCGCAACACTACTCTGAGATCACGGCCGGGTAGGCTTCTTGGGCTGAACATTACTCTCTACTGGTTGAAGGTTATGTCACCACATTTTTACGATATACTCTTGAGACACTACAATTAAAAGATATAATAGTGCCAACATCCTCACGACATTTCAATCACAGTAAAAAATTCATGTGCCAGAAAGCGCAACGTATCGATCGACACCTGAAGTGATCCGGGCTTGTTCTAAGGTTTCTTTTCATCCGAACTATATTTCCACGATTTGACATCAGCCTCGGAGTCTCTTCTGCAAGAAACAACAGAAAAATTGATTGCGGACGCAACAGAATCGTCTAAGGAGCAACATTTCTGAGAGGGTCTCGCTACTGCTTCGTGTGCCATCTTTGCGAACAAACCGGGCGAACCGCTATCTGCGAGTCGCTGTTAAAAGTCGCGGCCACTCGGAAAAAAAAAACGAAGTATGCTGGAAACTAAACATTAGTGCTTACAGAATGTACTACATGGTGGAGCTAGTTGATAGGAGCGCCCGAACTTTTAAATCATCGCTCGGCGCGTTCGGGTCACTGGTGACCCACATCACGAAAGAGTTAAATGTAAAACTAATGCGGCACTTCTGGGCCGAAAGCTTCCTTTTGTCACTGATAAAAACCCTGGACTATTCATTAGTTGATACCACGCGTACGCATCGGTAATCCTTCAAGCACCGTTTTTTTTTTGATGCTATCGAACCGGCATCATAACGCGAAAGTCCATGAAAATACGAAGCGGGAAGAAAGAAAACAAAATGTTCGAGTTGTTTTGCGTCCTACACAAATCGCCGCTATGTTATCTTCTTTAAGAACAGCGTAAACAGCCTCAAGGTGATTCTGCATATCACGACGTCTATCCGATATACGAGTGTCAGAAGTGTGTGGTCCTTACATAGACGAGAGTACAGCGGAACCATTTTTCCAGATCTAAACAAACCCCCAATATCCAAAGGGATTCGCTTTTCTAAGGCAACTTTTGAAACGAACTTGTTAGAATACCACGCGAATCAACAAACGGAGAAGATCCGACTGTAAGCCTCTTTAACACTTGTCCTTGGTAGCGAAGTTTGTGGTTTTCTTGAGTTTCTTTCATGTACGCAAAGGAAAAAATGTAGGAATTCAGAAAGTGGAAGAATGAAAACCGGAAGTAAGTGTAGGACCGGATATGGTTGGAAAAGAAACGAGAGTATCACGCGGTACTCGTGCTACTAAAAAGTCAGACAGACTGGCTGTCGCAGTCACGTTTGCGCAAGCAACGCGTGCGCGTTGATGTAGCTTTTTTGGCTAAGCGAATTCATATTTGTGTGATATCTTTGCGGGCTCTGCTGAGTCATGTTGGTGTAGGGCCATAATGATAAAGAGAGACACTGGGCTGCTCAACACGTGATCACAGGCACCTACAATTCAGGAGATGCTCAGGCGGAACAACTGCCGGCCATCTAGGCCAGGCTAACCCCGCCTGCTGCAACATTATAACCACCACCACCATCACCACCACCACCTAAAGCTGTTGGGTACACAGAGTAAACAAATTGCGACTGCTGACGAA